>NC_034199.2:1632736-1932736 GCF_002021735.2 Oncorhynchus kisutch
GAAGTAATTTGTATCACAAGACATGCTGTAAATAAAACTAAGACAGAAAACATTATTACTCATGGATGGTGTCTGCCTGGCCATCAGGGACTGACACCAGGTCCAGGAACTAGTTGTAAAGGTGTCCTTCTTGGTCCATGTAAGTGGAAAACATTATTACTCATGGATGGTGTCTGCCTGACCATCAGGGACTGACACCAGGTCCAGGAACTAGTTGTAAAGGTGTCCCTCTTGGTCCATGTATGTGGAAAACATTATTACTCATGGATATTGTCTGCCTGGCCATCAGGGACTGACACCAGGTCCAGGAACTAGTTGTAAAGGTGTCCCTCTTGGTCCATGTATGTGGAAAACATTATTACTCATGGATGGTGTCTGCCTGGCCATCAGGGACTGGCACCAGGTCCAGGAACTAGTTGTAAAGGTGTCCCTCTTGGTCCATGTATGTGGAAAACATTATTACTCATGGATGGTGTCTGCCTGGCCATCAGGGGCTGACACCAGGTCCAGGAACTAGTTGTAAAGGTGTCCCTCTTGGTCCATGTATGTGGAAAACATTATTACTCATGGGTGACTGTAGAATATTACTGTAACAAATTATTTTGTAATTCTTATTGAAAAATACCTGACATGTAAATCCAGCTGCGTATTAGTTGCCACATATGTAGTTTCATTTGCCTCCAGACCAATGGCTACAGATGTCTGGATGGCATGGAGGATAGGCTCCTCCACATCTTGAGCCAGAATCTTCAACATTCTGTCCACTATCATGTGTGACCTGTAGTTTGTGTTATTGCCAGATTTCAAGTAAATGAGTATAATGTGAAATAAGATGGGTGACATTTAAATAACATGTAAAGAAAATATGAACAAAAACACTAACAAAAACACAGAATTGTGGAGCCCACATTCACTTTGAGCTTTGTGAAATAGTCACAACCCAGCAATTCAGCAAGATCCAGCAGTTCTGTCAGCATTGCATGAGCCCTCACACTTTCCATGTGGTTCTCTGTCCCTGGGTACTGTTTAATATAGTCCAGCCGATGAATCTGGGCCCCTATTTCAATATAAGGACACTTTGACACACCCCTCTTAGCAGCCTGCCTATGTTGATGGCACAGGTGGGAGAACGTTCCTAGACGGGATGAAGAGTGTAGTTTAGTGGAATTACTGGTGTCTGGGGCAATACCTATTATAGATAGGAAGCATTACAACACTACACATAATGCTGTAGACTAGTACAGACTAAATATGCACAAACATTTTTAGCCCTTGGCCCAATTAAATGAAATGTGACTAACCATATTGCGTATTGTATAGCCACGGCTTCAGTCTGTCATTTTTAAGCCACTTTGGGTCCCATCCGGATTTGCGGAGGTGCGCACTTGGCCTTACTCCTGTCTCCTCCTCTCTTTTATCTACTCTTCTCCTTTTCTCAATCAATTTTCAATCAAATGTATTTGATGTCACAAAGTGCTGTACAGAAACCCAGCCTAAAACCCTAAACAGCAAGCTATGAGGGATGGCTCTTCCGGCTGTGCCGGGTGGAGATTATAACAGAACATGTCCAAGATGTTCAAATGTTCATCGATGACCAGCAGGGTCAAATAATAATACTCACAGTGGTTGTAGAGATACAGAGTATCTCTACCGCACCAGCTGTCTCTAGAGAGTTGAAAACAGCAGGTCTGAGACAAGGTAGCACGTACAGTGAACAGGTCGGGGTTCCATAGCCTCAGGCAGAACAGTTGAAACTGGAGCAGCAGCACGGCCAGGTGGACTGGGAACAGCAAGGAGCCATCATGCTAGGTAGTCCTGAGGCATGGTCCTAGGGCTCAGGTCCTCCAAGAGAACGAGAGAGAGAGGGAGAGAATTAGAGAGAGCATACTTAAATTCACACAGGACACCGGATAAAACAGGAGAAATACTCCAGATGTAACAGACTGACCCTAGCCCCCCGACACATAAACTATTGCTGCATAAATACTGGAGAATGAGACAGGAGGGGTCGAGAGACACTGTGGCCCCATCCGATGATACCCCCGGACAGGGCCAAACAGGCAGGATATAACCCCACACACTTTGCCAAGGCACAACCCCCACACCACTAGAGGGATATCTTCAACCACCAACTTACTGTCCTGAGACAAGGCCGAATATAGCCCACAAAGATCTCCCCCTGGGCACAATCCCTAGGGGGCGCCAACCCAGACAGGAAGATCACGTCAGTGACTCAACCCACTCAAGTGACGCACCCCTCCTAGGGACTGCATGGAAGAGCACCAGTAAGCCTGTAATAGGGTATGAGGCAGAGATTCTCAGTGGAGAGAGGGGAACCGGCCAGGCAGAGACAGCAAGGGTGGGTCGTTGCTCCAGTGCCTTTCCGTTCACCTTCACACCCCTTGGCCAGACTACACTCAATCATATGACCTACTGAAGAGATAAGTCTCCTGAAATTTTGGGGCTTCACCATGTTTCATCGAAATGTACAGTTGTGTGTCGTCCCCATAGCAGTGAAAGTTAACATTATGTTTCCAAATTAAATCACCAAGAGGTCAAATATATAGCAAAAACAATAGTGGTCTTAAAATAGAGCCTTGAGGAACACCGAAATGTACAGTTGATTTGTCAGAGGACGAACCATCTACGGAGACAAACTAATATCTTTCCAACAGATAAGATCTAAACCAAGCCAGAACTTTTCCATGTTGACCAATTTGGGTTTCCAATCTCTACAAAAGAACGTGGTGATCGATGGTATCAAAAGCAGCACTAAGGTCTAGGAGCACGAGGACAGATGCAGAGCCTCGGTCTGACGCCATTAATAGGTTATTTACCACCTTCACAAGTTCAGTCTCAGTGCTATGATGGGGTCTAAAACCAGACTGTAGCATTTCGTATACATTGTTTGTCTTCAGGAAGGCAGTGAGTTGCTGCGCAACAGCTTTGTCTAAAATGTTTGAGAGGAATGGAAGATTCGATATAGGCCGATAGTTTTTTATATATTCTGGGTCCAGGTTTGGTTTTTTTCAAGAGAGGCTTTATTACTACCACTTTTAGTGAGTTTGGTACACATCCAGTGGATAGGGAGCCATTTATTATGTTCAACATAGGAGGGCCAAGCACAAGAAGCAGCTCTTTCAGTAGTTTAGTTGGAATAGGGTCCAGTATGCAGCTTGAAGGTTTAGATGCCATGACTTTTAATCAATGTGTCAAGAGATATTGTATTAAAACACTTGAGTGTCTACCTTGATTCTAGGCCTTGGCACTGTTGTGCAGACTCAGGACAACTGAGCTTTGGAGAAATACACAGATTTATAGTGGAGTCCATGATCTAATGATCATGATCTTTTCGTCAAAGAAGTTCATGAATGTATCACTGCTGAAGTGAAAGCTATCCTCTCTTGGGGAATCCTGATTTTTAGTTAGCTTTGCGACAGTATTTAAGTTGGAAAAATAGGATGATCGAGCAGCAGTGAGGGCTCTTCGATACTGTACGGTACTGTCTTTCCAAGCTAGTTGGAAGACTTCCAGTTTGGTGTAGCGCCATTTCCGTTCCAATTTTATGGAAGCTTGCTTCAGGGCCTTGGTTTTTTTCTGTATACCCGCGAGCTAGTTTGTTATGACAAATGTTTTTTTTTGTTTTTAAGGGGGTGACTGCATCTAGGTTATTAAGAAATGTTGAATTGAGTTCTTCAGTTAGGTGTTTAACTGATTTTCATCTTCCATCTCCCCTCCTAGCTCTCTCCTTTCCTCTGTTCCACTTTGCTCTCCTCTCTCCTTCCATCTCCCCTCCTAGCTCTCTCCTTTCCTCTGTTCCACTCTGCTCTCCTCTCTCCTTCCATCTTCCTTCCTGGCTCTCTCCTTTCCTCTGTTCCACTCTGCTCTCCTTCCATCTCCCCTCCTGGCTCTCTCCTTTCCTCTGTTCCACTCTGCTCTCCTCTCTCCTTCCATCTTCCTTCCTGGCTCTCTCCTTTCCTCTGTTCCACTCTGCTCTCCTTCCATCTCCCCTCCTGGCTCTCTCCTTTCCTCTGTTCCACTCTGCTCTCCTCTCTCCTTCCATCTCCCCTCCTGGCTCTCTCCTTTCCTCTGTTCCACTCTGCTCTCCTCTCTCCTTCCATCTCCCCTCCTGGCTCTCTCCTTTCCTCTGTTCCACTCTGCTCTCCTCTCTCCTTTCATCTCCCCTCCTGGCTCTCTCCTCTCCTCTTCTCCACTCTGCTCTCCTCTCTCCTTCCATCTCCCCTCCTGACTCTCTCCTCTTCTCCACTCTGCTCTCCTCTCTCCTTCCGTCTCCCCTCCTGGCTCTCTCCTCTTCTCCACTCTGCTCTCCTCTCTCCTTCCATCTCCCCTCCTGGCTCTCTCCTTTCCTCTGTTCCACTCTGCTCTCCTCTCTCCTTCCATCTCCCCTCCTGGCTCTCTCCTCTCCTCTCCTCTTCTCTTCTCTACTCTGCTCTCCTCTCTCCTTCCATCTCCCCTCCTGGCTCTCTCCTCTTCTCCACTCTGCTCTCCTCTCTCCTTCCATCTCCCCTCCTGGCTCTCTCCTCTTCTCCACTCTGCTCTCCTCTCTCCTTTCATCTCCCCTCCTGGCTCTCTCCTCTTCTCCACTCTGCTCTCCTCTCTCCTTCCATCTCCCCTCCTGACTCTCTCCTCTTCTCCACTCTGCTCTCCTCTCTCCTTCCGTCTCCCCTCCTGGCTCTCTCCTCTTCTCCACTCTGCTCTCCTCTCTCCTTCCATCTCCCCTCCTGGCTCTCTCCTCTTCTCCACTCTGCTCTCCTCTCTCCTTCCATCTCCCCTCCTGGCTCTCTCCTCTCCTCTTCTCCACTCTGTCCCTCATGCATCCCTTCCTCACTCCCGAGATTCTGCCTCTTCTCTGTCTTGTAAAGTAAGCCATCACTTGTTATAACAATTATAGCTTAAACTTTTAAAGAGCTAACGAAAGAAAGTTTAATTGAATTCATGCTGATTTGACGTTAGCTAGCTAAGTTAAGTTAAGCTAAGCTAACCTGACCATTTTATCCCTGATCCCCCTTTCTCTTTCGCTGCTGGAAATATTACAATAAACTCATCTGAGAAAAAAAAACATCCAATCGAACTCAGATAAATGCAGCTGTCTTGCTTACACTTGATACAGTTCCAAACAAACAAGCTAACTTGCTAGACTAGTAACTTTAGTTTTGTCATCAAAATATTGTGGATATTATATAGCTAATTGCCGTTACAATTGTGTCAGCAACATTATAGATCTAAATCATATTAGCAGAGTTTATAGGTTATAGCCAGCTTATGTAGTTAACTAGCTAATGTTAGTCAAACAAACAAGCTAACATACATTTCTTGCAGTTTCTCACACAGGTGCATTCTGAAGTGATTCAAGTGAATTGTGTTTTGTGCTGCAGTGTCTGTATCGAGTGCTGGTCACTGGTGCGCTGTGCTTCTTAAATTGCAGACTGACAGTTATAACCTTCAGAACTGCGTTGAACCCAGACAGATGATCTATTTCCCGAGAAAAGTGAATGTGCTTTACAGAACTTTATTGAAACTATGTTTGGTAGAAATAGGATATTTATGACACAACAGTGGTTGGCCTGTTCACCGACAATGATGAGACAACCTATAGGGAGGAGGTCAGAGACCTGGCAGTGTGGTGCCAGGACAACAACCTCTCCCTCGACGTGATCAAGAACAAGGAGATGATTGTGAACGACAGCAAAAGGAGGACCGAGCACATCGCCATTCTCATCGACGGGGCTGTAGTGGAGCATGTTGAGAGCTTCAAGTTCCTTGGTGTCCACATCAACAACAGACTATCATGGTCCAAACACACCAAGACAGTTTGTGGAAGGCATATGACAAAGGCTATTCCCCCTCAGGATACTGAAAGATTTGCCATGGGTCCTCAGATCCTCAAAAAGTTATGGCATCATGAGGGTGGAAAATTACGTGGATATATTGAAGCAACATCTCAAGACCTCAGTCAGGAAGTTAAAGTTTGGTCGCAAATTTGTCTTCCATATGGACAATGACCCCAAGCATACTTCCAAAGTTGTGGCAAAATGGCTTCAGGATAACAAAGTCAAGGTATTGGAGTTGCCATCACAAAGCCCTGACCTCAATCCTATAGAAAATATGTGGGCAGAACTGAAAATAGCATGTGCGAACAAGGAGTCCTACAAACCTGACTCAGTTACACCAGCTCTCTCAGGAGAAATGGGCCAAAATTCACCCAACTTATTGTGGAAAGCTTGTAGAAGGCTACCCAAAATGTTTGACCCAAGTTAAACAATTTAAAGGCAATGCTACCTAATACTAATTGAGTGTATGTAAACTTCTGACCCACTGGAAATGTGATGAAAGAAATAAAAGCTGAAATAAATCACTCTCTACTATTATTCTGACATTTCACATTCTTAAAATACAGTGGTGATCTTAACTGACCTAAGACAGGGCATTTTTACTCGGATCAAATGTCAGGAAATATGAAAACTGAGTTCAAATGTATTTGGCTAAGGTGTATGTAAACTTCCGACTTCAACTGTATCAAAGCTGCAGGCTAAAGTTAAATCTAGAAAGTTAAATCCTACCCCTGCTAGATTACGGAGACATACTTTATAGATCAACAGGTAAGGGTGCTCCCGAGCGGCTAGATGTTCTTTACCATTCGGCCATCAGATTTACCACCAATGTTCCTTATAGGACACATCACTGCACTCTATACTCTTCTGTAAACTGGTCATCTCTGTATACCCGTCGCAAGACCCACTGGTTGATGCTTATTTATAAAACCCTCTTAGGCCTCATTCCACCTTATCTGAGGAATCTACTGCAGGCCTCATCCTCCACATATAACACCTGTTCTGCCAGTCAGATTCTGTTAAAGGTCCCCAAAGCACAAACATCCCTGGGTCACTCGTCTTTTGAGTTCGCTGCAGCTAGCGACTAGAACGAGTTGCAACAAGCACTCAAACTGTCCAGTTTGAGTGCTTATCTCTTCATTCAAAGACTCAATCATGGACACTTACTGACAGTTGTGGCTGCTTTGTGTGATGTGTTGTTGTCTCTACCTCCTAGCCCTTGTTTGTGCTTTTGTCTGTGCCCATTAATGTTTATACCATGTTTTGTGTTGCTATAATGTTGTGTTGCTACCATGTTGTTGTTATGTTGTGTTGCTACAATGTTGTATTTTCACGTGTTGCTGCCTTGCTATGTTGTCTTAGGTCTCTCTTTATGTAGTGTTGTGGTGTCTCTCTTGTCATGTGTGTTTTCTCCTATATTTTTATTGTATTTATTAGTATTTTTAATCCCAGCCCCCGTCCCTGCAGGAGGCCTTTTGGTAGGCCGTCATTGTAAATAAGAATTTGTTCTTATCTGTCTTGCCTAGTTAAATAAAGGTTCAAATGTTTTATTCGGAGCATGTGACAAATACAATTTGATTTTATTATCTTAGTTCTACCTGACACGCATCTCGAACAAATATTATGTTTCTCCCTTGTGCTCTCTAGAGATGTGGTACATTGTAAACTAGTCTAGCTGTTAGGTCGCCTACTTATGTTTAGTTTTTTTGTCAGCGCTACCTGTTATTTAGACTGGTTTATGGAATGAGTGTAGATGTGTTTGGATGACGAAGTTCACATTTATCTTTTACAATAAAATGTGAAATTGAGGAATAAAGTTTTGAAGACCCTTATTTCTACCAGCAGTACAAAACAGTGTTCTTTAGTCACGTTTGTTGCATCATACTGTCACGCCTTGGTCATAGTGTTTTGTGTTTTCGTTATATATTTTGGTCAGGCCAGGGTGTGACATGGGTTTATGTGTTGTGTTTCGTATTCTGGTTTTATAGGATTTGGGATTGCTAATGATTAGGGGTGTGTCTAGTTAGGCTTGGCTGCCTGAGGCGGTTCTCAATCAGAGTCAGGTGATTCTTGTTGTCTCTGATGGGGAACCGTATTTTGGTAGCCTGAGTTTCACTTTGTATTTCGTGGGTGATTGTTCCTGTCTCTGTGTAGTTTCACCAGATAGGCTGTAATAGGTTTTCGCGTTCCGTTTGTTGTTTTGTTTATATATATAGTTATTTTCATGTATCGTACTTATTTTCATTAAAGATCATGATTAACCACCACGCTGCATTTCGGTCCGACTCTCTTTCGACAAACGAAGAACGCCGTTACACATACGCTCTGTTGCTACTGTTCCAATCACGTTTGTGATCGTACGCTGCAGGGACCACTCAACAATGATCACAAATATGTGATCGTACGCATCAAAGGGCTAGACTCTTACCCGTATTCATGGATGAACGCTTCACGGCAGACTGCAACCCCTTTCATTAAATAAGACGTGACATTTCCCTTTTGTTTGTACAGCTTGCTTTGCCCGTTGTGTCAAGTCATTCTGGTTCTCACTCAGTCAACTTATTCCGTGACGGTCATCAAAAGACTCTACAATGTCTGGTTCAATGAAAATGTTTTTACCAAAATTAAGGATTTCCTCATTGTCTGATTCATTTTCAGAGTCTGATCAGCTCATGTTATAGACAGGTGCTACATGGCGGATCAATCTGAACTCATTTCTCGCCATGTCCAGCCCATTTATTATCTCAGCCAATCATGGTGAGTGGGAAGGTTCCTGACTTTTTCTGTGGTGAAACAAACTAGGCTCGTAATTTAACAATTGTATTTGTATTTACAGATGTCATCCAAGTTTGTTATTAAGGCACATGGAAAGTTCACATGTTTCAGAAGGCAGTTCTATAAAAAACGCATTTTGATAAATTAAAAAAAGTGAAAATGCCTCTCCTCTGAAGTAGTGCAATGCCATGGTATTGCTAAGCGATTTGTGTTTTTTGATGTCAGTTCAGTTTCGGTTCGATTATTAAAAAATAATCATGGATTTTCTGTTTCTATATATATTTTTAGACATTAAATTCACTATGCATTATGTTGGTTGAATGTTGTAACAACACTGAATAAAACAATTAATAAAAGTCCTGTGATTTTAGTATCTGCCCGTTACTGCTTATCACTTATTATCCATCATTTGTTCACATTACTTTACTTTAATAAATTATTTGTTTTAATTGATGACTTTATTATGTCATTCCAAGTCATCATCTCATCTCTATAGAAATGTTGTCTATGCTGTCTGACAAAATCACTATTTTATTTGTTCTTTAAAGTAAATTAGGCATACTTTTATGACTGCTGAAGACCAGTTATCAATCACTTAGATCATGTATTTTCAGACTTGCAATGCAACTGTTTTCTATCCCTCTCGATTAGGCATTCTCTCTTCTCTCAGTCTTGGTGTGTGCCCCGCACAGACTGGACAAGTTTAAGCGGGCGCGCAATGGATTATGTTCAGTGTAGTTAATTACCACGTTCTCTGCGCTAAACTATGTAGAATATTGGTCTGTTGGAAACTACAACTCCCTACTACATTGCACAGCTCAGGCTTGATATGATTTATCTCTACAGAAACTGCATATGGAGCAAACAGAAAAAAACTAGCGAAATGGAATTGAAATAATTGAAGCAAAGTCGGTCAATTAGTTGTTTAAAAAGTAGTTGTTTAAAATGTTTGGTTAATCACTCAACACTATGCCTTGGTAATATTTTGGTACAATGGCAGTACCATGGTAATATCATTATACTTCAAGGGCAAAACCATGGTACATTTCCATGATTCAGACTATACTATAGTTTAAGTGAAAGTAGTAGTACAATGGTATACATGAAATTACCAGGAACATGATGCTTGTTTGTAAGGGTATACTGTAGAATAATTACACTACCAGATCCCTATTTTTGTTTGTAAGGGTATACTGTAGAATAATTACACTACCAGATCCCTCTTTTTGTTTGTAAGGGTATACTGTAGAATAATTACACTACCAGATCCCTCTTTTTGTTTATAAGGGTATACTGTAGAATAATTACACTGCCAGATCCCTCTTTTTGTTTGTAAGGGTATACTGTAGAATAATTACACTACCAGATCCCTCTTTTTGTTTGTAAGGGTATACTGTAGAATAATTACACTACCAGATCCCTCTTTTTGTTTGTAAGGGTATACTGTAGAATAATTACACTGCCAGATCCCTCTTTTTGTTTGTAAGGGTATACTGTAGAATAATTACACTACCAGATCCCTCTTTTTGTTTGTAAGGGTATACTGTAGAATAATTACACTACCAGATCCCTCTTTTTGTTTGTAAGGGTATACGGTAGAATAATTACACTACCAGATCCCTCTTTTTGTTTGTAAGGGTATACTGTAGAATAATTACACTACCAGATCCCTCTTTTTGAGCAAGATGGTTCAAAAAAATGTAATAAAAATGAACTCAAACAGGGAGTAGATAATAAAAGATCCAGTATATCTAGTGCTGTGAATTAAATACAACATTAATAATAGATTTGAGTATTCTCAGATGGTTTAGGACTGTGCTGGCGTAGAGTTTGTGTGGGGTGTGGTGGGGTGGAGGTGGGAGGTTGATAATGATATCAAAACCACAGTGGAAATCATTGAGTTGTGTGTTCCCTGTTGGCAAGCCTAAGGTGGAGATCAGCGCTAGACCTAAGTAGTGAATAGTAATAATTAGTGTGATCATGCTCTGAATTCATAGGTTAAAACCACTGTTGTCTCTCTGTGTGTGTGTGGAGGGGGGATGTTTGTGTGAGGGGTGTTTGTGGGTGCGTGTGTTACAGTGTGCAGAGCTGTGATCACCGGGGTACATAGTGGGGGTACATAGTGCAGTAACAGTGAATATAAACATGATCCTCCCCCCTTCTTACTACTCTGCTCAGTGCTCACCTCAACACATTCAACCAGGCTTTACATAAACAAAGACATAACACCTAAACCCCAGCCTATTAACACCATGCTGTTCTAACATACACATATGACAGTTTTGTAGACAATTCAACCAGACTTCCTGGTCGTCAGCGAGAGGGGGGGGTGCATTATTATTGAGATTGTCAATTCCTAATGTGTCACCGATGTTGATTAGGATTCTGGGTTGCACCAGAGGTCTCGGTTCTGCAGAAAAACATTTTTATAAAATAACCCATTAATGCAGAGGAGTGCAACTAAATTAGTTACCAATTTGCTGAGCATGAATTAATGAAGAGAGCTTCTCGCGGCTCCCACAGTTGTAATTTTCATAATAACCCCGGACCTTTATTTGACAGGTTGTTTAGTTTTTTCGTTTGAAGGTTTTCATTAGTCTAATGAGGAGTGTGCAAGGGCGAGCAGTCAGTACAATTTACATGAGGAAGCTATCATAATAAATGAGGCAATTTGAATAACACACACAGGCTTATGCTGCGAGATAAGAGAGATTGTAGTCGGTCGGCAGATCCGGCGCTGGTAACCAATACATTAGAACCCAACTAATAACCAAAGTAATCCCAATAAAAGCTTTAAGTGAAGAGAACAAAATGTATGATCGATATATTGAACTGTAATGATATGATACATGATGCATTAGATGAATAATATACATGTGTTCCATTGTTAAAAAGATAGGGATGAGGAGAGAGGGAGGGATGGATGGAGAGGAGGGCGATTCTGCCATTCTCTGCTTTGTTTATGGCAAGCTTTTTAATTAGGCTTGTTCATCAGTTTGTTTAGACAAATGAGATAGCATTCCAATGGTTTAATGATATCGCTCCACTTGTTTGATCTTTATGGTCTTGGTAGTGCATTAAATTCATCTCATGCATTATACTCACAGAGAGAGAACAGAGGAGGGTACTGTAGTATGCATTGTCCTGCTGCTGCCTCCATAATAATATCTGCTAGTATCTCCTATCGAAGACAAACTGCTCAGATACTGACACTGTAATGCAACCAATCATTTGTCCTTATAAAGATCTCTCATCTGCAAGTATCTGCTTTCGCAGACAGTCAAACTACACAGATACGGCACTGACAAATACTGTTGACAAAGGACAGACTGTTTGTTGTTGTTGAAAACAAATGATTACTTTAAGTCCAGTCAACCCTCGAACTCGCTCACAACCACATGGTGTAGCTTTCGGGTGGTCTTTTCAACTTGTTTTACTACATTATTGTCTGCAGGTAACGCTCAGTTGGTCTTTTCAACTTGTTTTACCACATTATAGTCTGCAGGTAACGCTCGGTTGGTCTTTTCAACTTGTTTTACTACATTATTGTCTGCAGGTAACGCTCGATAGGTCTTTTCAACTTGTTTTACTACATTATCGTCGGCAGGTAATGCTCGGTTGGTCTTTTCAACTTGTTTTACTACATTATTGTGTGCAGGTAACGCTCGGTTGGTGTTTTCAACTTGTTTTACTACATTATTGTTTGCAGGTAACGCTCGGTTGGTCTTTTCAACTTGTTTTACTACATTATTGTGTGCAGGTAACGCTCGGTTGGTGTTTTCAACTTGTTTTACTACATTATTGTGTGCAGGTAACACTCGGTTGCAAAGAGGATTTGGTGATTTGATGATGTTTCATGAAAAAGTAGAAAGGCCAGCTATTTATCTCACATCAAACTAATTGAATCGCTTCACAGAGGGAAGTCTGTGGTGATTGTTTTCGACAAGCGCGCGTCTCGTGAAACAGCAGGTAGTTGACAAATAAGGGAGGATATAAAAGGTACGGAAGCCTTTGGCTGTAAACTCATTTTAGTCATCAAACATGGAACATGATTCTATTTCCTGAGGGAAAAGCCTTTTGAAACCCGAGTATAGCAGTGTTGGGTGTTGCCCTAGAAACCATGTGGCAGATGTAAAGCACATATTTAGATGAGCCAAACAACAATATCTCATCATAACAACGTACCGGATGTACGGAGACAGACCTTTCATTTCACCAGTGTAGCTGACTGTCATTATGACAATACAATTGACTCATTTATTTGTTCATTTATTTAATGTAGAAATAAATCCTGTGTCATCTCATTTTCACGCTGGTCTTAAAAACCATCACATCTATCAAACTGAAAATAGATCAAATGCGCTAGGTGTGTCAATTCACTTACTTGGATCTGAGAGTGTGGTTCAATGGAATACTCCCAAAGTGCAATCCCTGCCCATCTGGTACTCCATGCACCAATCTAATGCATTTGAAAGAGAGCAAATACTTATTTAATTCTTAATTTCACCTTTATTTAACCAGGTAGGCCAGTTGAGAACACGTTCTCATTTACAACTGCAACCTGGCCAAGATAAAGCAAAACAGTGCGACAAAAGCAACAGAGTTACACATAAACAAATGTATAGTCAATAACACAATAGAAAAATCTATGTAAAGTGTGTGCAAATGTAGGAGATTAGCGAGGTAAGGCAATAAATAGGCCATAGAGGCGAAATAATTACAATTTAGCATTATCTCTGGAGTGATAGATGTGCAGATTATGATGTGAAAGTAGAGATACTGGGGTGCAAAATAGCAAAAATAAATACATGGGGATGAGGTAGTTGGGTGTGCTATTTACAGATTGACAGTGATCGGTAAGCTGCTCTGACAGCTGATGGTTAGAGATGGGCATAGGTCTTCAGCTTCAGTGATTTTTTGCAATTCGTTCCAGTCAGAGTAGTGATGCTAGAGGGGCGGGCGGGTGCGGGCAGCGATCGGTTGAAGAGCATGCATTCAGTTTTACTTGCATTTAATAGCAGTTGGAGGCCACGGAAGGAGTGTTGTATGGCATTGAAGCTCGTCTGGAGGTTTGTTAACACAGTGTCCAAAGAAGGGCCAGATGTATACAGAATGGTGTCATCTGCGTCATCTGCTACCAATCTGTAAAATGATTCTGTAGACCATATTTTAAAACGAGAGCAGATATAGTCTCCCTTCCTGTGTAAATGTTACATATGTGTGTTACAAAACAAAATACAAATATATGTTGCCTAGTGGTCACTGAAATTGAATAATTTGTGCTGATAGTTTCAATGTAGCATTATACTGTATCTCTCTTCTCATTACCCCAGTGTTTCCTAAACTCGTTCCTGGGGAGCCCAATATTTTATACTGTATCTCTCTTCTCATTACCCCAGTTTTCCTAAACTCGGTTCTGGGGAGCCCAATGTTTTATACCGTATCTCTCTTCTCATTACCCCAGTGATTCCTAAACTCGGTCCTGGGGAGCCCAATATTTTATACCGTATCTCTCTTCTCATTACCCCAGTGTTTCCTAAACTCGGTCCTGGGGAGCCCAATGCTTCAATGTTTAGGTTTTTCAAATAATGAACTTGTCATCAGGCTTTGATTATTTGAATCAGCTGTGAAGTGCTAGGACAAAAAACGAAATGTCCACCCCTTGGGGTCCCCAGTTCCCGAGTTTGAGAAACGCTGCATTACCCCTTTAACCCTAGTTTACTGTAATTCAGATCCAGGCAGAGAAGCATGTTCATAAAATGAATACACAAACACATGCAGTGATGGATGCACGCACACACACCAATTACTGTGCACTTAACATTTAAACAAAACCTAAATAATTGCCACATTTGAAGCAAGCATTGAAACAAGCATTAGTATAGCAGTTTGCTGTGCTAGATCAGAGAAACAGTATAGTTTTTGTGTCTAGTAGGACATATTGGTGTCATTGTATGGCATTGCAATCCTACAGGGAGTATCCGATGCTGTTCTCTTCTCTCTTTCTGTTGTGTTGTATACTGCCGACCAGCGACATTAGCTGGCGCTAATCCAGACTGAGTGAGACGCTTTTAAATAGGACAAAATAGGAAATAGGGAAGGGACATTTTTCGCAAACTCTTAAAAGGCTCTCTGTGACTGCTACCAGCGTGAAAGGGGGCTTGAAAAACGGATGAAAATCCATTAGCAGGTCTCAGTTTCAGTTTTATACAAAGACTTAAGGGCATCTTAACGTGGAGCGAAGTGTTAAATGTGTGGACATCTGCTTTGATAACATAACATTGGGCTTTGACAGAAGAAAGCTGGCGTGGTATTTACAGTTGGAGATTAATTGGCAGGACAATAAGAAATAGACGTTGTAAGAAACGGCCGTGCGGCAGTGTCAAGGTGAAGAAAAGATAGGGAGAAGAGAGAGAGAGGAGAGAATTAGTCATCAAGTACTGTCCCTCTAGCCCCTATTATTTCTCTCTCTCTCTCTCTCTCTCTCTCTCTCTCTCTCTCTCTCTCTCTCTCTCCCCCTCTATTGTGTTGTTTAAGTGTTCCCTTTATTTTTTTGAGCAGTGTATTTAGCCCCAGTGTACTGTCGATTTAGGGCCAGATAGCACTGCATTTTGCTTTGTGTTTGTGCTTGTGTTTCCCAATAAGCAATATACACTGCTCAAAAAAATAAAGGGAACACTGAAACAACACAATGTAACTCCAAGTCAATCACACTTCTGTGAAATCAAACTGTCCACTTAGGAAGCAACACTGATTGACAATAAATTGCACATGCTGTTGTGCAAATGGAATAGACAACAGGTGGAAATTATAGGCAATTAGCAAGACACCCCCAATAAAGGAGTGGTTCTGCAGGTGGTGACCACAGACAACTTCTCAGTTCCTATGGTTCCTGGCTGATGTTTTGGTCACCTTTGAATGCTGGCGGTGCTTTCACTCTAGTGGTCGCATGAGACGGAGTCTACAACCCACACAAGTGGCTCAGGTAGTGCAGATCATCCAGGATGGAACACATCAATGCGAGCTGTGGCAAGAAGGTTTGCTGTGTCTGTCAGCGTAGTGTCCAGAGTATGGAGGCGCTACCAGGAGACATGCCAGTACATCAGGAGATGTGGAGGAGGCCGTAGGAGGGCAACAACCCAGCAGCAGGACCGCTACCTCCGCCTTTGTGCAAGGAGGAGCAGGAGGAGCACTGCCAGAGCCCTGCAAAATGACCGCAAGCAGGCCAAAAATTTGCATGTGTCTGCTCAAACGATCAGAAACAGACTCCATGAGGTTCCTGTTCCTAGGCCATCATTGTAAGTAAGAATTTGTTCTTAACTGACTTGCCTAGTTAAATAAAAAATGAATGATTTTTTCCCCCAACACCTCTTTCCATCAATTTGTTTGGCAGACCCTCATGCCAAATTGAGTCAAAAACATTTTTGAAATCAACAAAGCATGAGAAGACTTTTCCTTTGTTTTGTTTGTCAATTGAGGTGTTTAGGGTGAATACGTGGTCTGTCGTACGGTAATTTGGTAAAAAACTATTTGAAATTTGCTCAGTGCATTGTTTTCACTGAGGAAAGAGTGTCTGCCGTAAATGAGTCTGCTGTAAATGATAATGCATAGGATTTTCCCAAGGTTGCTGTTGGCTCATATCCCAAGGTAGTTTGCAGCAAACTCCACTTTTGTGAATTGGGGTGATCAGTCCTTTGTGGTTTCTATATTTTATAATTTAATTTAGGATACTATCAACATCACAGGCCTATTTGGGTTGGATGTGTGTATTTTGTTCTGTAGTTCATTCAATATAATTGGAGAATCCAGTGGGTTCTGGTAGTCTTTAGTAGTTGATTCTAAGATTTGTATATGTTTTTGCTGTTTCTTTGGTTTAGAGACAAAATAGTGGTGAAGTGGTTTATCCATATATCTCCGTTTTGGAAAGATAACTCTTCATGTTGTTGTGTGTTTAGAGTTTTCCAATTTACTCAGAAATGGTGGATTCTTCAAATACATTGAGCTGATTTCTGATGTTTTTTGTAGTGTATTTCTGTAGTGTTTTAGTGATTCACCATAGTGAAGGCGTAGGCTCAGGTTTTCTGGGTAGCTTTCTCAATTTCAATTTCTTCATCAAACCATTTGTCATTGTTGTTAATTTTCTTAGGTTGTCCGCTTGAAATTTACTGTTTAGGTTTTCTACTACCAAGTTTACACCTTCACTATTACAGTAAAACATTTTGTCCAGGAAATTGTCTAAAAGGAATTGAATTTGTTGTTACCTAATTGTGTTTTGGTAGATTTCCCCACTACTTTCTTTCCATCTACAGCATTTATTATTCAGTTCCTTTGGCCTTGATGTCTCATGATTTGAGTATTGATATGTTCAAGTAAACTGTGGTGTTGCTGTGATCTGATAAGGGAGTCAGTGGGCTGACTGTGAATGCTCTAATAGACTCTGGGTTGAGGTCAGTGATAAAGTAGTCTACAGTACTACTGCCAAGAAATGAGCTATAGGTGTACTTGGGAATCCCCTCGAAGCCTACCATTGACTATGTACTTACACAGCGTCCGACAGAGCTGCAGGAGGTGCGACCCGTTTTTGTTGGTTATGTTGTTGTAGTTGTGTCTAGGGGGGCATATGGGGAAGGGAATGCTGTCACCTCCAGGTAGATGTTTGTCCCCCTGTGTGCTGAGGGTGTTAGGTTCTTGTCCGGTTCTGGCATTTAGGTCACCACAGACTAGTACATGTCCCTGGGCCTGGAAATGGTTGATCTACTCCCTAGGATGGGGAAGCTGTCATCATTAAATCATAGGGATTCTATTGGGGACATTTTTCTCTGTTGAGATCATTTCCTTATTAATTTCTAGCCAGATGTAAAATGTTCCAGTTTTTATTAATTTAATAGAGTGGGTTAGGTCTGCTCTATACCAAATTAGCATACCCCCTGAGTCTCTCCCCTGTTTCACACCTGGTAGTTTGGTGGATGGGACTACCAGCTCTCTGTAACCTAGAGGGCAACCAGTGGGTCCCTCTCCTTTATACCATGTTTCTTGTAGGATGACCATGTCTGTATTTTCAATTTCTTTGATGAAGTCTGGGTTCCTGCTCTTTAGGCCAATGGCAGATGATCTCAGACCTTGTATATTCCAGGATGAGATAGTCAAATATTTGTGTTCCATAGTGTTGTTTTGTGTGGTTTAGGCTCGGACCATTACAGTAGCTGTGAGCAGAGCATGTTGAGCATCTGATACATACCTCTTAGGTCGCAGGATGGGGCTTGGGTGGGTGTAATAGTGGTGGTTGGGTCTGTTGTTCTGCTCACGACCTGGGCATATGTCCTGCTGTCATGTTGAGGTCCTTGCCGTAGGGGCGATGGGCATGGGGCGGGCAGAAGGGGCATAGGTCTGATATGGGGTGGCCTATAAAGGGTTTTGCCAGGTTTTTCTTGGGGCATTCTTAGCTGGTTGGGGTGTGGTTGGTGATGGTGTGGTCTGGGATTAGGTTCTCTTGGTGTGGGTTCTCTCAGTGCAGGTCCTTCGGGAGGGGATCTTGCAGGTCATGGAGGGTGTCTCGCTGGTCTGGGGGGGGGGTTGTCTGTTGCTCCTGTGTGAGGTGCTGGGGCTACGGTTGAGGGTGACGTCCTTCAGGGTCCTGGAAAAAGTTGGGATTGCTGCCTTGTAGACGTGGACCTGGTCGTAAAGGCTGTTCAAGTCCAGGGTGGAGTGGTGGTTTTGAGGCACAGTCTCGTGAAATGATTGCATTCACCTGCTGTATGGTGGCAGGTCTTGGTTTTGTGTGTGTCTATTGTTTTGTATTGTTAATTAAACTGCACTGTTGGAGCTAGAAACATAAGCATTTTGCTGCACCTGCGATAACCCTCTGCAAAATATGTGTACGTGACCAATTTGATTTGATCTCTCTCTTTATTAGAAATGATTTAGTTACCTGGGGTATAGCAGTATAATTACTGTAGAAAATGGTTTGACTCGGAATGTCGTCAAGTCAGCTAGCTACCAGATTGCAAGATGATAAGGACCACTGCTCTGAACAACTCCTGCCACCAACAGGCTGTTTCCATGTTTTATAGGCCTTTCCTAGGAAAAGCACACAAATGTCACTCGTGGCGTGGCTAGTCTGTGAACATGATGAACTGTTAGCAAAGTCTTAGACTGCTGAAAGCTAGGATGTGTTCCAAATTGTACCCTATTCCCTATGGAGTGCACTACTTTTCTATTCCCTATGGAGTGCACTACTTTTCTATTCCTTATGTAGTGCACTACTTTTGAGTCCTATGGGATCCTGGTAAAAGTATTGCACTATATAGGGAATATGGTGCCATTTGGGATACAACCCCAGGTGTTTACCTTTGCTGAGACAGTCGGGCTTGGCATGTTGGTAATGTAGCATTGCCTAATTACTATTTACATGTAAACATGAAATGAGACAAACAACCTCACAGAATGGCTATTTAAAATAAGGTGAGGACAAATACAGTAATTTATACTCAGGGTCAACCTTATCTGACTGTAACAGTTGTTGAAGTGCTCTGTGTTGTTATTTTGAATCGCAAATTTCCAGCATTGGACATAATCCTACTAATTGTTTTCTGCTTCTGTCCAAGGACACGCAGGTAAGATATGAACCGGCTATAATATGCATAAGAGCAGATGCTCGGATATGTAAATTGGGGGGAGGGGGGGGGGGGGCACCAACTGCCTGGTTATACAGTTGGTTATTATACATAATTCTGTCTTATTGACAATAACCCTTTAGATGCTTTGGCCTCCTCCAGTATGATGAGTGATATTCAATCAATCATATTCTAGCCAATGTATTTATAAAGCCCTTTGTTTTAAATCAGCAGTTGTCACACAGTTTTTTTGACAGTCCAATGCCTTACCCCTCAGTGCATCCCTCTCATGCCGAACTAAGGCACTCGTTCATTCCCTGGCGAAGGGTAACATGAAACAAAGGCCTGCTGCTGTGTGTTCCTCTGAAGGACAGGCAGATTTCACCTTGGCCAGTGAATGATAATGCATTATTACATTTGCCTCTGCCGCTCTCCTAGATACCCTAGGAGCTGACCACAGCATATTTATCTCCCCATCTGAGCCTCACGTCGGCACACATCTTGGCAGCTCGAGTGCATTCTGTCACTTTTGAGGCATTTCAAAGATTAAAAAGAAACCCACTCCTTTTAAATGTACCATAAAAGCATCACCCCCCTCTACTCCATTCTCTCTTTTTCTTCTGTGAAATGTGATTAGCAGGTAGAAGAGGCTGTCACGCAATGGAACATTAATGATAAATGTCGGGGTGGAACAAATATCCAAATGCCCCCTCTACCCCACACCCCCTACTTTCCTGTCCTGAAGGAACAGCCCCCTCTCTGCACGATCAGCAATATCTCTCTATCTGATCCCTTCTCTCACAGGGGGCCAGGGAAAATGTGATTGATTCTCTATAGATTTTTTTAGTTGTTGCACTCTTTCATTTCGACGGGCATACGCACTGACAAGTTGTTTGATCATAAAGCATTATTGTCTGCCAAGTCGCATTCCGGGGCTTGTGATGGCTAATGATCGGGCCTCCTCCTGACTTAGGGGAAAGTCAGGTAGTCAGCACAGCGTTTGAAGCCCCCCGCGATACGCCAAGGACACTAGGTTAGATAGAGAAGGCTGTTGCAGAGCAGAACAACACCATGGATTGGGATAAAGTAGCCCAAGGGAGTCAAGGAGATGACAGGAAGTCGTTTACAGGGCAGATAGCTGTGTTTTAATGATACTCTATGTGAAGTGAAAACCCATGAATATCTGTAAATTGTGAAGTGTTTGGGTCAAAATATTTCGAGTTGCATTAATCAACCACCCCCAACAACAACAATGTAGTATGAGGTGTATATAAAAACAACCTTACCTTGTATCAAACACTACTTGGAGCATATGAGCTCTTTTAAAACCAGACAAACATACTGCAGCTTTGCACTTCTACTCATAACTATTCAAATACATGTAGAAAAAAACCTCAAACTTTTGTTTCATTCCCCTTTGATGTTCTTGAGGATGAGGTATACTGTACTGTATTTCAGCTTCCTCTGGCATCATCTCAGGGTGATGGCAAACACATGTGGGCCTGTGCTCTGAGCAGCTGGTGAATTATCTTTGCTGCATTCCATCAGTCATACTGTAGACAGAGTAGGACTGCAGACAGGTCTGCTAGCAGGACAGAACAGGTCTGCTATCAGGACAGAACATGTCTGCTATCAGGACAGAACATGTCTGCTATCAGGACAGAACAGGTCTGCTCTCAGGACAGAACAGGTCTGCAGACAGAACAGGTCCGCTATCAGACAGAACAGGTCCGCTATCAAGACAGAACAGGTCTGCTATCAAGACAGAACAGGTCTGCTATCAAGACAGAACAGGTCTGCTATCAAGACAGAACAGGTCTGCTATCAGGACAGAACAGGTCTGCTATCAGGACAGAACATGTCTGCTATCAGGACAGAACATGTCTGCTATCAGGACAGAACATGTCTGCTATCAGGACAGAACAGGTCTGCTCTCAGGACAGAACAGGTCTGTAGACAGAACAGGTCCGCTATCAGACAGAACACGTCTGCTATCAAGACAGAACAGGTCTGCTATCAAGACAGAACAGGTCTGCTATCAAGACAGAACAGGTCTGCTATCAAGACAGAACAGGTCTGCTATTAGGACAGAACAGGTCTGCTATCAGGACAGAACATGTCTGCTATCAGGACAGAACATGTCTGCTATCAGGACAGAACAGGTCTGCTCTCAGGACAGAACAGGTCTGCAGACAGAACAGGTCCGCTATCAGACAGAACAGGTCTGCTATCAGGACAGAACAGGTCTGCTATCAGACAGAACAGGTCTGCTATCAGGACTGAGCAGGTCTGCAGACAGAACAGGTCTGCAGACAGAACAGGTATTTGATTTCACCATGAGGCCAGTGGTTACTTTAAAACTTAGAGTTTAATGGCTGTGATAGGAGAACTGAGGACAGGTTAACAACATTGTAGTTACTCCACAATACTAACCTAATTTAAAAGAAGCATGCATCCTGTTTCCAACAAAACACTAAAGTAATACTGCAAAAAAATAGTTCCAGAATACCAAGTATTGTGTTTAGGGCAAATCCAAATCCAAAACAATACATTATGGAGTACCACTCTCCCATTTTCAAGCATAGTGGAGGCTGCATCATGTTATGGGTATGCTTGTAATCGTTAAGGACTGGGGAGTTTTTCAGGAATAAAAACCCGGAATGGAGCTAAGCACATGCAAAATCCTAGAGGAAAACCTGGTTCAGTCTGCTTCCCATCTGACTAAGCAATGAGGTTTCATAGTAACATTAGCGTAAAGTAGGTGTAACACTAGCCAGGGTGATTAGGAGAGAATTCAGTACAAATTATCTTCTTTGAGAGTTTAGCGATAGAGGTAAAACACTTGATCAATAGTCAAAGCTCATTTAATCTAAATTATTCTACTGTCAGTTCAATGAGTGGTTTTGGTCAATGTCTGTCGATTGGTCAAAGACACTGTACACACCCTTTAATGTGCTCATTAAAGGGTGGTATCAATGGCATGTCTCACTACCGCATTACAGCATCTCTCCAATGTCAAGTATTGTTCAAGTTCAAGTGAAGTTAACTGCCATTGGTAAGTACATAGATTAGATTTATAAAGGTCTTCATCAAAAAGCAACATCAAATACAGGGACCAATAAATCCAATGCAATAAATCTTGTATTGTCGACTCTAACCTTTAACAAGTTAAAATGGCGAGGAGCCCTTTAAAGAGCTAATTTCTTATTTCAACTACTTTTATCATTTGCTTTAGGCTGCCTGGAGTGCCAGATGGGTGGGTTTGCAGTTTTTAAAAAAAAAAATCTGGTGTCTTTGCGCCCAGCCAGTTCAATGTAGCTAAATATACAGTGGGGAGAACATGTATTTGATACACTACCGATTTTGCAGGTTTTCCTACTTACAAAGCATTTAGAGGTCTGTAATTTTTATCATAGGTACACTTCAACTGTGAGAGACGGAATCTAAAACAAAAATCCAGAAAATCACATTGTATGATTTTTAAGTCATTAATTTGCATTTTATTGCATGACATATGTATTTGATACATCAGAAAAGCAGAACTTAATATTTGGTACAGAAACCTTTGTTTGCAATGACAGAGATCATACGTTTCCTGTAGTTCTTGACCAGGTTTGCACACATTGCAGCAGGGATTTTGGCCCACTCCTCCATACAGACCTTCTCCAGATCCTTCAGGTTTCGGGGCTGTCGCTGGGCAATACGGACTTTCAGCTCCCTCGTAAGATTTTCTATTGGGTTCAGGTCTGGAGACTGGCTAGGCCACTCCAGGACCTTGAGATGCTTCTTACGGAGCCACTCCTTAGTTGCCCTGGCTGTGTGTTTCGGGTCGTTGTCATGCTGGAAGACCCAGCCACGACCCATCTTCAATGCTCTTACTGAGGGAAGGAGGTTGTTGGCCAAGATCTCGCGATACATTGCCCCATCCATCCTCCCCTCAATACGGTGCAGTCGTCCTGTCCCCTTTGCAGAAAAGCATCCCCAAAGAATGATGTTTTCACCTCCATGCTTCACGGTTGGGATGGTGTTCTTGGGGTTGTACTCATCCTTCTTCTTCCTCCAAACAAGGCGAGTGGAGTTTAGACCAAAAAGCTCTATTTTTGCCTCATCAGACCACATGACCTTCTCCCATTCCTCCTCTGGATCATCCAGATGGTCATTGGCAAACTTCAGAGGGGCCTGGCCATGCGCTGGCTTGAGCAGGGGGGCTTGCGTGCCCTGCAGGAGTTTAATCCATGACGGCGTAGTGTGTTACTAATGGTTTTCTTTGAGACTGTGGTCCCAGCTCTCTTCAGGTCATTGACCAGGTCCTGCCGTGTAGTTCTGGGCTGATCCCTCACCTTCCTCATGATCATTGATGCCCCACGAGGTGAGATCTTGCATGGAGCCCCCGACCGAGGGTGATTGACCGTCGTCTTGAACTTCTTCCATTTTCTAATAATTGCACCAACAGTTGTTGCCTTCTTTACCAAGCTGCTTGCCTATTGTCCTGTAGCCCATCCCAGCCTTGTGCAGGTCTACAAATGTATCCCTGATGTTCTTACACAGCCCTCTTGTCTTGGCCATTGTGGAGAGGTTGGAGTCTGTTTGATTGAGTGTGTGGACAGGTGTCTTTTATACATGTAACGAGTTCAAACAGGTGCAGTTAATACAGGTAATGAGTGGAGAACAGAAGGGCTTCTTAAAGAAAAACTAACAGGTCTATGAGAGCCGGAATTCTTACTGGTTTGTAGGTGATCAAATACTTATGTCATGCAATAAAATGCAAATTAATTACTTAAAAATCATACAATGTGATGTTCTGGATTTTTGTTTTAGATTCCGTCTCTAACAGTTGAAGTGTACCTATGATAAAAATGACAGACCTTTACATGCTTTGCAAGTAGGAAAAGCTGCAAAATCGGCAGTGTATCAAATACTTGTTCTCCCCACTGTAAGTATTTGAAATCATTTCTAATAGTATTTGAACCCAGGTCTGGTGCTCTGGCCTGCCAGAAACAGAAGTCCTGTAGGCTTTTCTGCAGCCATGGCAGCCAGTTAGTAGAGCCTGTAATCCTCGACGGAGCGATAATGACATAGCCCCCTGCATTTATTACATGGAGGAGAGAGAAGAGAGGGAAAAGGCTGACTTTGAACAAATGAACACCCTGACCTTTATGCAATAAATATGACATGGGCTGTATAAAAAGACAAGATATCTTCTTCCCCTCTCCAAATGGGTGTCAACACTGATTCGCTACTGCCGTCTCTTGCTCTTCCTGTTCTCTCTCTCTCTCAATTAAATTGACATTATTGGGTGGTTGCTACTGTTGCCAAAGCAATGTAAATGAAGTTTGACATAAATCAACATTATGTTTGCGCAACAATAATATGTATCAAGAAAAACAATATACATGGAAAATAATACCCCAAAAAGAAGCAGTTGAGAAATGAAATCTACAAGAGCTCATGTGTATGACATGGCGGGGGCTATCATCTCTCTTATATTATGACAGGCCAGGACATAATCTGCTGCAAGGTCTACTGTCTCTGTTTCTCAAAAAAAAAAGATTTTCTCTTTAACAGGCCTCATGAAATCCTGCAGTTCTTTCTTTACATTTCAGGAGATAGCTACCTCTGAGTAGGGCTGAGCGATATGGCCAAAATATCATATCACGGTATTATTATTATTTTCTTAAATGTATTTGACGGTATTTTATGTTTTTGAATAATAAAAGTTCAAAGTTTGCTTTATGAGTAGTGCGTTACCCTTGGGTGGCAAAACATACATTCTAGGTGATTTCAATGGGTCTTCCTCCATTCCAAAAATATTTTTCATACATTTGAGATCATTTCCACACTGTCACTTAGTGCGTGCGGCAAGATATGGGCAAAAAATGAAAGCCCAATTTTTTTTTCAATTTTGCAATTACGATTTGACTTGTGATTTAGAGCAAAACACTTAGGTGAACTGTTGGAATCATGGAAATTCTATTTATGTAATTATGCCCTTAAAGCAGGTGTTTGGAGGATATGTTGGCACAGGTGTTGTTAGCCCCGAGATAAAGTCGAGGGCATTGTCACTTTTATACAACGGGTTACCAACATATTCAAATAATGATTTACATATTTTAATTAAAAACTTTATTATTCATACAACTCCCGACACAAATCTAGGGTTGCTACCCAAGCCGGCTGTTAGTTCATTCTGACGTTAAAATGTCTATTTACTCTGTTCCATCTAACTGCGCAATCCGCTGTCTCATCAGTCCAGTCAGGCAAATGATAAACTTGATCTCCACTATAAAAAGCATTTAGACATTATCTCATATTTTTTTAGACTAACATTTAGTTTTCAACAGTGGAGATTTGTTTAAACCTTGCTGTCTGCCTCTCTGACATTTGCAACATTGTTCCAATATTCAAATTCGATCTCCAGCTGTCCCGTAGTAATGAACGTGTAGGGGTCGGGTGTCGGGACGAAGCAGACAGACAGGCAGCGTTTCTCAGCCAGTCGAAATCATGAATCAGCTGGCATCATTTTTATGGATATATACCAAGAAATGTCAATAGAAAAAAGGTACAACGAAATGAAGTGCAGATAGTTTGCAGTCTTTCCAGCTTCAATGTTTGAAGTGATTGTGTTGTGATTTAGCTGTGTTGTTGGCTAGCTCCTCTGAACAACATTGTCATGACAACAGTTTCCTGACGAGAGAGCCAGGCGAAATCGCACCTCATTAGCTCATTGTTATGGATGTAAATTATTATTTTAACGTCAGAGCGAACGACCAGCCGGCTTGGGTAGCAACGCTATATTTGTGTCGGGACTACAGTGCCTTGCAAAAGTATTCATCCCCCTTGGTGTTTTTCCTATTTTGTTTAATTACAACCTGTAATTAGATTTTTATTTGGATTTCATGGAATGGACATACACCAAATAGTCCAAATTGGTGAAGTGAAATTAACAAAATTACTTGTTTGAAAATGAAAGAAAAAAAACTACGGAAACGGGAAGGTTGAGCTAACGTAGGCTAATGCGATTAGCATAAGTAGCAAGAACATTTCCCGGGATATAGACATATTGGATATTGACAGGAAGCTTAAAGTCTTGTTAATCTAACTGCACTGCCCAATTTACAGTGGCTATTACAGTGAAAGCATACCATGCGATTGTTTGAGGAGAGTGCACAGTTTTGAACATGAAAGGTTAGTAAAAAAAACAAATTAGGTACATTTGGGCAGTCTTGTTACAAAAGTTTGAACAAAAATGAAATGGTTAATTGGATCGGTCTAAAACTTTGCACATACACTGCTTCCATCTAGTGGCCAAAATGTACATTTCAGCTGGGTTGGAATAATATATTATTGTTTTTTTCTTTGTATTTTATTTTACCAGATCTATTGTGTTATATTCTCCTACATTCCTTTCACATTTCCCCCAAATGTAAAGTATTTCCTTTCAAATCGTACCAACAATATGCACATCCTTGCTTGAGGGCCTGAGATACAGGCAGTTAAATTTGGGTATGTCATTTTTGGCTAATATTGAAAAAAAAGGGGTGGATCCTTAAGAGGCTATGAAGCACCTAAATAAGATCTGGTGCAACCAATTACCTTCAGAAGTCACATAATTTGTTCAATAAAGTCCACCTGTGTGCAATCTAAGTGTCACATGATCTGTCACATGATCTCAGTATATATATACACATGTTCTGAAAGGCCCCAGAGTCTGCAACACCACTAAGCAAGGGGCACCATGAAGAACAAGGAGCTCTCCAAACAGGTCAGGGACAAGGTTTTGTAGTGGTACGGTTCAGGGTTTGGGTTATAAAAATATCAGAAACTTTGAACATCCCACAGAGCACCATTTAAATCCATTATTAAAAAATGGAAAGAATATGACACCACAACAAACCTGTCAAGAGAGGGCCGCCCACCAAAACTCACAGACCAGGCAAGGAGAGCATTAATCAGAGAGGCAACAAAGAGACACAAGATAACCCTGAAGGAGCTGCAAAGCTCCACAGCGGAGATTGGAGTATCTGTCCATAGGACCACTTTAAGCCGTACACTCCGCAGAGCTGGGCTTTACGGAAGAGTGGCCAGAAAAAAGTAATTGCTTAAAAAGGCATGTGGGAGACTCCCCAAACATATGGAAGAAGGTACTCTGGTCAGATGAAACTAAAATTGAGCTTTTTGGCCATCAAGGAAATGCTATGGCTGGAGCAAATCCAACACCTTTCATCACCCCGAGAGCACCATCCCCACAGTGGAGCATGGTGGTGGCAGCATCATGCAGTGGGGATGTTTTTCATCGGCAGGGACTGGAAAACTGGTCAGAATTATAGGAATGATGGATGGAGCTAAATCCAGGGAAATTCTTGAGGGAAACCTGTTTTAGTCTTCCAGAGATTTGAGACTGGGACAGAGGTTCACCTTCCAGCAGAACAATGACCCTAAGCATACTGCTGAAGCAACACTCGAGTGGTTTAAGGGGAAACATTTAAATGTCTTGGAATGGCCTAGTCAAAGCCCAGACCGCAATCGTATTGAGAATCTGTGGTATGACTTAAAGATTGCTGTACACAAGCGGAACCCATCCAACTTGAAGGAGCTGGAGCAGTTTTACCTTGAAGAATGGGCAAAAATCCCAGTAGCTAGATGTACCAAGCTTATGAAGACATACCCAAAGAGAATTTGCAAATGTAATTGCTGCAAAAGGTGGCTCTAGAAAGTATTTACTTTGGGCGGGGCGCATAGTTATGCACGCTCAAGTCTTCTGTTATTTTGTCTTATTTCTTGTTTGTTTCACAATAAAACATGTTTTGCATCAGTGGTAGGCATGTTGTTTATGTCAAATAATACAAACCCTCCAAAAATATCTATTTTAATTCCAGGTTGTAAGGCAACAAAATAGGAAAAATGCCAAGGAGGGTGAATACTTTCACAAGCCACTGTGTATCTTGTGGAAGGACAAAATAGTATGAATAAATAATCAAAATAAGATTTTTCATTAAAATATGTCAATCCCTATTTGAATATGCTGGTAAGCCATTGTATAAAAGTGATAATGCCCTCGAAGCCAGTGTGTGGAAGAAATATTGGCACCGTTTGCCGGCCCTCAACAAACAACACCCATGCCAATATATCCTCCAAAAACTGGCTTCGAGGGCATTATCAATTCAATGTAATGGTGTGCACTTTGAATACGGTGTTTGACATAAAAAATTCATAAAAATGAATTATTGTGATAGGCAGGGTGGGAACCCAAAGTGTTGACAAGTGTTTTCTAGGTCACCCTATAATCTTTGGCTACATTGAATGTTTTCTCTTAGCTACTTCATGTAGGACAATGAAGTAGGAAAATAGGCTACTTCACGTAGCTAACATATTCTTGCTTTGCGTATTCCTCATATTTGATTTGGAAGATACTGTTTTACAAAAAACATGTACAGTACCAGTCAAATGTTTGGACACACCTGCGCATTACATTATTTTGTACTATTTTCTTCATTGTAGAATAACAGTGAAGACATCCAACATATAAATAACACATATGAAATCATATAGTATGCAAAAAAGTGTTAAACAAATAAAAATATATTTTCTATTTGATATTCTTCAAAATAGCCACTCTTTGTCTCGATGACAGCTTTGCACACTCTTGGCATTCTCTCAACCAGCCTCATGAGATAGTCAACTGGAATGCATTTCAATTAACAGGTGTGCCTTGTTAAAAGTTAATTTGTGCAATTTCTTTCCTTAATGCATTCGAGCCAATCAGTTGTGTTGTGACAAGGTAGGGTGGTATACAGGAAACAGTCCTATTTGGTAAATGACCATATTATGACCGTATTAAGTCCATATTATGGCAAGAACATGAAGATGTGAAGGTCAGTCAATCTGGAAAACTTCATGTTTCTTCAAGTGTAGTCGCAAAAACCATCATGCGCTATGACGAAACTGGCTCTCATGCGGACCGCCATGGGAAAGGAAGACCCAGAGTTAACTTTGCTGCAGAGGAGAAGTTCATTAGAGTTACCAACCTCAGAAATTGCAGCCCAAATAAATGCTTCACAGACACATCTCAACATCAACTGTTCAGAGGAGACTGTGTGAATCAGGCCTTCAGGGTCAAATTGGGTCAAACCACAACTTAAGGACACCAATAAGAAGAAGAGACTTGCTTGGGCCAAGAAACACGAGCAATGGATATTAGACCAGTGGAAATCTTTCCTTTGGTCTGATGAGTCCAAATTTGCGATTTTTGGTTCTAACCACCATGTCTTTGTGAGACAGAGAGTAGGTGAATGGATGATATGTCACACCAGCCTTTGCTTTGGCTCCCCCTCATGTCCAGCTCATGTGTTCGGCATTGCCGGGCTTCTAGCTGCTGCTTAACCTGCTGCTGGCAAAGGCCCTTCACTCATCAACTCCGGACTTGTCTTGTCATCATCATTACACACACCTGGTTCTAATACCCAATCTATCACTGTGTTTATACTCCCTTAGTCATTCGTCTTTGTCGGTCATTGTAAATATTGCTTGTTTTCCTGAGAGGAATCTCTCCTACTTTTTCCTGAGTACTTTATTATTTTGCACTTTGGGTTTTGCTTTTATAATTATAGTGCTTTAATAAACTCAGTAGTTCTAAACCTGCAACCACATCCTGCCTGCTCCTCTCTACACTTGTGACATGATCTCTGCATGTGTAGTTCCCACTGTGAAGCATGGAGGAGGTGTGGGGGTGCTTTGCTGTTGACACTGTATATGATTTATTTAGAATTCAAGGCACACTTAACCAGCATGGCTACCACAGCATTCTGCAGCAATACGCCATCCCATCTGGTTTGCACTTAGTGGGACTATAATTTGTTTTTCAACAGGACAATGACCCAACACACCTCCAGGCTGTGTAAGGGCTATTTGACCAAGTAGGAGAGTGATGGAGTGCTGCATCTGATGACCTGGCCTGCACAATCACATGACCTCAACCCAATTGAGATGGTTTGGGATGAGTTTGACCGCAGAGTGAAAAAAAAGCAGCCAATAAGTGCTCAGCATATGTGGGAACTCCTTCAAGACTGTTGGAAAAGCATTCCAGGTGCAGCTGGTTGAGAGAATGCCAACAGTGTGCAAAGCTGTCATCATGGCAAAAGGGTGGCTACTTTGAAGAATCTAAAATATATTTTAATTTGTTTAAAATGTTTTGGTTACTACATGATTGCATATGTGTTATTTCATAGTTTTGATGTTGTCGATATTCTTCTACACTGTAGAAAATAGTAAAAATAAAGAAAAATCCTTTAATGAGTAAGTGTATTCAAACTTTTGACTGGTACTGTAGATGTAGGTCTACACCATCACTGGTGTTATCAGGCTGTATAGCTAGTTACGTTTGATCTGACTCAGTACATTTATTAGCTAGCTAGCGATTAGAATTAGTGATTAGTGTTAGTGATTAGCGGCTAACAAGATTTAGGCCCAGATGTAAGAAACTCAAACTAATAGTGTAATTATAGAACGCTAGTGGATTTATATTAAGAAGCAAAGTGAAAACAGCATCATTATCATCAACATTGTTGCATGTGCTGCATTGACCATGCAGAGACTGAACGCAAGTGCCTCATGGTCAGAGGAACAACAAATGCGCTCCTTGAGTGACTGGAGGCGGGGCTAGGTCTGTGTTGAACATGGCATGGAGACAGAAAGAGTGGAGAGAGAAGACTCAAGTAGCAAAGTAAACTTAAAAAATGGACGTTACACACTGTGCATAACATTTAAACAAACCAAACATTCTAATACCATTATAGAAGGTAAAGGAGAAACCCAAAACAGTCCATATATCAATACTGGTATATTATAAATATGGTATACCGCCCAGCCCTCTGAGTCATATTTCAAGCAGTGGATTAGGAAGTGCTTTTCATTCCCAGACTGTTTAGTTTCTTCTCTGACCTCTTCTTCTCTGTATCTATTGCCAGGCTATGGTCACTGAATCAGTACCTTGTGAATGTCTTCCTTTGTTTGAAATCTTGGATTTTGACACGGTGCTGTGCTAAATTGATATCTATATTTAGAAATGGCTAACATTGCAGTTTGCAATTAAATAACATTTGTTTTGCCACAATTAGTAAATGTACTTTGATCAGAGATTTTTGTTGCTTCTGCTTTTGGTGCTTCTACACCTGCATTGCTTGCTGTTTGGGGTTTTAGGCTGGGTTTCAGTACAGCACTTTGAGACATCAGCTGATGTAAGAGGGCTTTATAAATACATTTGATTGATTGATTGTTATTTGTGGTCGAATGGTTGAATTTAGCTGATACATAAGAAAGGCTTTACACTGGGCAGTTCAACATCTAGCTTTGATTTACATTTGATTGAGTTGTCAACTACTGTGAATTCAACGTGAAGTCCACATCTAATTTTGATTTACATTTGATTGAGTTGTCAACTACTGTGAATTCAACGTGAAGTCCACATATAATTTTGATTTACATTTGATTGAGTTATCAACTACTGTGAATTGAAGTTGAAATCAACATCTAGTTTTGATTTACATTTGATTGAGTTGTCAACTACTGTGAATTCAATGTGAAATCAACAAAAACTTTACCATGTCTTTTGATTTAGGTTAAAAGTTGGGTTGTTGAGGCCTCCCGGGTTGTGCAACAGTCTAAAGCACTACATGTAAAGCACTTGAGCTGTCACTACAGACCCGGGTTCAATCCCAGGGAAGGGTTTGTCCGGCCGGGATATCCTTGTCCTATCGTGCTCTAGCGACTGCTGTGGCGGGACAGATGCACGCACGCTGACTTTGATCGGCAGTTGTAGGGTGTTTCCTCTGACACATTAGTGCTGGTTGGCAGGGTTGTGTTTCTGAGGACTCATGGCTCTCTCCTGAGTCCATACGGGAATTGCAGCGATGGGACAAGACTGAATGAGATATCAATGAGATATCATGAAATTTAGGAGAAAAAGTATATACTGACTTTGATTCAACCTCATCACATATTCTTTTGGAAACATTAACATGCAAATAGTTAATATCGTATAGCTTATTATTCATCCAGCTAAGCGGTTGGTGTGTCTGTACTGACGAGAAATCTAAAGATCAGTGTGTCATATCTGTTTTGAGCCTAGTTAACGTTGCTTCCTTCTGTCTACTCTGACAGCCCCTCAGACACTTAAGGATTTATGAATATTTCCTCCATGTAGCCTGTCCATCTGCGTGACACTGTCTACCCATGGCCTTGGGAATATGTTTCAATCTATTAAAGCAAACCAAAGGAGTCATTACATTAAATAGGTGGGGGGATAGGGAGAATGGGATAAAGAGAGGTAGAGAGAGAGAGAGACCGAAGGGGGTGAGAAAAAGAGAGGGGAGAAGTGAGGAGAGAGAGAGAAAGAGGGAGGGATGGAGTGACACACTGAATTGGTTATTAATGGAAAAGCTCAGCCCATAGGGCAGTTGAAATACAATGATATCCTACGAGAAAATATGAGGGTGTCACTTTCCCAAAAGTCATGGTAAATGTCAGCGTTTTAACGTCCCCGACGCTAATTTTATGGCAGTAATGTTTGGAGGAGAGAGTTTAGGAAACACGGCCCACTGGCCACACTGATTATTCCGCTCACCTTCTCTCTCTCTCTCTCTCTCTCTCTCTCTCTCTCTCTCTCTCTCTCTCTGTCTCTCTCAAATGGGTTTGTGCTGCAAGCGATTTCATCTCTAAGTGAAGGGAACATTAGGAAAGTGGAGGAGAGAGAGAGGGGGAGACAGAGACAGAGAGAGAGGGGAAGAGGACAGAGTGGGAGACAGAGAAAATAGCGAGAGATAGGGAGACGATTCAGGGGGAGAGTGGGAGGGAAATGGTGAGACAGAGGGTAAGATGGAGAGTAGAAAGATAGAAGGAGGAGAGAGAGAGAACACAGGGCTTGATTTTCCTGCTGCGATAAGACGTTGGAAGCCAAATGTTACCAGTAAAATCCGTCCCAAAACATCTGGGGGCCTGCATGCCTATGTAGTGTGTACCCAGATGTTGATATCCTGACCTTGTGGGGTATTAACCCAACCTGGACATATGCACAACATATGCAGGTCTTAGTCATAGTAAAGGAATCTCTCCTGTATGGATGTACACGTTTCTACAATATGTTCTCTGTATCTACATACCTGCTTTAGGGGGAATCCAAAAGCATCCTATGGATACACTGTTTGTAAATGGTGAAAGCCTACTTTAGGTGTTTTTACAACAATGGTTAAACGTCACTATTTTATGGACTACAAACTGGCGAGTACTATTGTGTTCTGTGTCCTGATTGACCATATTAGACTGGGGCGAAAAAAACACTACACCATAGCTATCCCTAGTGGGACAGAGGTTAATGATTTGACTGCAGAGCTGAAGATTACAGGTTCAATTCCACATGTTTAATAACCATGTTTTTTTTTAAATAAACAGAAATTGAGGCTCAGATATAATCTACTAAAAGAGAGGATGTCTTTATTTCGTTCAGATTTATAAATCCAGTCAGAAATGCAGAATTTAGACTAACTATAAAGAAATTAACATTGGGTAAAAATGGACTGTTGAACTATGTCTGATTGGCAGTCCTTCAGACATTGACAATAGTTTAAAAAAATAAAAGAAGAAGCAAAATCAACATATTTCAGAACTGTGTATCAAAAAGTGTTGGTAATCCAGTTTACTTCTGGAAAGTGGTAAAATCTGTTAAACAAAACTCCACCCCCTCATTTCCCCAGCAGGTTCTGACAGCCTCTGGTCCCATACTAGACCAAATTGAAATTTGCTGTGCTTTTGATGACCATTTTTGCTTCAGTTTGAAAGGATAGGTCACTAGAGAATGATACACTAATAGATTTACAAACTTTATTTTAATTTATGTTTGATGTGTATGATGTACTAAGTGCTTTGCTAAAGATTGATGTTAATAAATCCATAGGGGCTGATTCACTTAATCCCTGCTTACTGTGGCTCTCTGTCCCACTTATTGCAGAACCATTTACCTATATCTTCAATTTGTCAATTGTTTCTGGTGTTATCCCTAAGATCTGGAGAGCGGCACATGTCCTTCCCCTACAAAAAGGATGAGATCCTTCTGACTTAGATAACTACCATCCAATCTCCAAATTATCTTGCCTTTCCAGAGTTTTAGAATCCCTGGCCAACTGTCAGCTAATAACTTTTTTTACTTCCCAGTCTATTCTTAATGTGCACCAATCCGGTTTTAGACCGGAACCGTTTCAGCTGCTACGCTTCTTTTAGAAGATGTGTTAAATTGCTTAGATCATACAAATCCTTGTGCTGCCTTACAGACCTTTCCCAGGCCTTTGACACCGTTGACCATCACAGTTTCATTCAAAGGTTGACTGATGTAGGCCTGGATCAGGCTTCTTACACATGGTTTGAGAATGATCTGTCTGACAGGACACAATGTGTGATTTCTAGTTTCCTGGATATTATGAAAGGTGTACCACAGGGGTCGGTATTGGGACCTGTTCTCTTGACAATTTATTTATTTATATGTATATTTATTTTCCCCCCCCAAGTTTTCCCCCAATCCAATTGTTGGTTACAGTCTTGTCTCTTCGCTGCAACTCCCATACAGACTCGGGAGAGGCGAAGGTCAAGAGCCGTGCGTCCTCCGAAACACAACCCAACCAAGCCTTGCTGCTTCTTAACACAATGCCCACTTAACCCGGAAGCAAGCCGCCCCATAATGTTGGAGGAAACACAGTAGACCTGGTGACTGTGTCAGTGTGCGCTGTACCCAGCCCGCCACAGGAGTCACTAGTGAGCGATGGGACAAGGACATCCCTGCCGGCCAAACCCTCTCCTATCCCGGACGATGCTGGGCCAATTGTGCGCCACCCCATGGGTTTCCCGGTTGCTGCTGGCTGCAACAGAGCCTGGACTCGAACCCAGAATCCCTAGGTGCACAGCTAGTAACTGCGATGCAGTGCCTTAGACCACTGCGCCACTCGGGAGGCCTCTCTTTACTATTTCTATAAATAATATAGGTTTATCTGTTAAAACTTGTAATATTCATCTGTATGCAGACAATACTGTTATGTATGCCACTGCCCCAACTATAGACCAGGTGTTGTTAGAGCTGCAATCTGGCTTTGTTGCCCTAGTTGGTTTAAAACTTTTACTTAATGTGGAAAAGACTAAGTATATGTTGTTCTCTAATTCTCACCCAAAAAATCATATGGACTACATATTTATTAATTGAATGGTCCCATCGACTGGGTTTTGGGCATTTAGATTGACAAGGATTTAACATTTAAAAAACATTGATGAGCTAAGATTTAAAGTGGGCTTCTTTTTTTAGAAATAGATCTTGTACAGTTAACTTTCCTGGCAGTTCTTGACTATGGTGCCGCCATTTACCAGAATGCAGCAGCCACTACTCATAAACCTTTGGATGCCGTCTACCATAACGCCCTTCGTTTCATCACAGGTGACAGTTTTAATACTCATCACTGCTTCCTGTATCAAAAAGCCTTCTTTATTAAAGTCGCGTAAATCACTTCACTATTCCCTTTTTGTTTACAAAGCTCTTCTACACAGGCTTCCGACCTACCTAACTTTGTTGTTGAGGTATAAAGACATGAGTTACCAAACCCTGTCACAGGGTTGGTTAACTCTTGAGGTTCCACTAATGTGGAGCACGTCACTATTCCCTTTTTGGGGAAGTACAGAAGCTTCTGACCTACCTAACTTTGTTGTTGAGGTATAAAGACATGAGTTACCAAGCCCAGTCACAGGGTTGGTTAACTCTTGAGGTTCGTCGGGTCTCCACCGAATTCGGCATTCCGCTTTTGTTTTAATGCACCTCACTGCTGGATACATTTTCGGATCTCATTACAATTAGATGTTCTGGTGCCACTTGTGCAGTTTAGGGTGTTCATTGAGGACCTAGTGGCTGAGGACTGTAACGGTTTTTCATACGTTTTGTGTTTTGTATTGATTGCTGTTTTGTTTGTTGTTGTATTGTTATGATCAGGGCACCCTTGGGAATGAGACCTCTTAGGTCTTAGTGGGTTTTCCCCGGAATAAATGCAAATAATACAAAAATGAAGTGTAAAAAATATGTTTATGTTTGATTAAATGTTGTTTATTTGTCCTATGAAAGTCATGTGCCACGTGTCTCTATATCACCTGCAATACAGTCTTCAAATGTGAATTGCCATTAGATCTGTTGAGAAACATAATGGGGATGTATTCCAATCTGCTTTCTTATGCTTTAAGGAGCTACGACTGTGCTGAGAATGTTGTGGTAATAATACAGTAAAACCTAAATATAACAATCTGTACATGTTCTTGAAATGATCTGAGGACCTCCAAGACAAAGTCAAATGTTTATTGCGTAAACATCAATGGAATATTATGTTAAATCTAAAACAAATATGCTATGAAGGTCATAAAAACAGACTTATTTGGGAATTGGGGAACATTGTGCAACATTGTGGGAATGCTCTGTGCAACCTATGTGAATATCACAATAATATTCTTGCAACATCCCAGACAACTCCCATACCTATATTTAATGTTCTGGGAACCTTTAAAGAACTTCGACTAGGATGTATGTCAACATTATTACATTAAGGGAATGTCCTGTGCAACCTAACTTAAACACTGTATGAATTTCATCACAACTGAGCATAGTTTGTGTTTTGGGAACATATCTCTTGTAATTTACCCACTATGTTCCCACAACATGTTTTGGGAACCTTTAAAGAACTCTGAAAGGCTGTTCTGTCAACATTCTTTCAACATCAGATGAATGTTGTGTACATCCTGAAACAAACATTATCTGAACCTCAGCAAAACTGGACAGTTAGGTCCAGCTTAGGTGACATACACTGTAACTATACTGAACAAAAATAGAACTAAACATGCAAAATGTCAATGATTTTACTGAGTTACTGTTCATACAAGAAAATCTGTAAATGTTTCATAAATTCATTAGGCCCTAATCTATGGATTTCAAATGGCTGGGCAGGGGCGCAGCCATGGGTAGGACTGAGAGGGCATAGGCCCACCCACTGCGGAGCCAGGCCCAGCCAAACAATATGACTTTATTAGAGACATAAATACTCCTCCGTTTCATCAGCTCTCCATGTGGCGGGTCTCAGGCGATCCCACAGGTGAAGAAGCCGGATGTGGAGGTCCTGGGCTGGCGTAGTTACATGTGGTCTGTGGTTGTGAGGCCGGTTGGACATACTGCCAAATTCTCTAAAACAACGTTGGAGGCGGCTTATGATAGAGAAATGAACATTCAATTATCTGGCAACAGCTCTGGTAGACATTCATGCAGTCAGCATGCCATTTGTGGCATCGTGACAAACCTGCACATTTTAGAATGGCCTTTTATTGTCACCAGCACAAGGTGCACTTGTGTAATGATCATGTGTGTAATCAACGTCTCTTTATATGCCACACATGTCAGGTGGATTGACTATCTTGGCAAAGGAGAAATGTTCACTAACAGGGATATAAACAAATTTGTGCACAACATTATGAGAAATATGAATTTTGTGGGTATAGAATACTGGAATATAAAACAGTAGACCAACACTTTACATGCTGCTTTTATATTTTTGTTCAGTATACAACAGTTAAATATCACTATTTTGACATACAATGTTGCTTATTTCAAATGCTACTTTCTCGTTTGAAGCAAGATGCATTGTACAGCTAACGGTCCATAGGGTTTATTTGACAAGGTGAAGTTAAAAATATTCTAATATCTACCGCTACAGTCGCATCGTCTTCTATTAGCAGCCTAAGAGGTCACAGCCACTCCATTTGAAGGAGGACAACTTCCTCCCTCCTCAACCACTCTACTGGCAGGTCAAATAAAATGTAATTGTGCCTGGCTGAAAGCACGCCGTCCGGCTTTGTGTCTGCCCCACTGACAACCTCCAGGTTTTAGCACTCCGTTATCTTTTTGGGAGGAACACACCGTTTGTAAGGACACAGGCTTCACCTGTCAATAAATCACACTGACTTCCCACACTGACTTCCCTGACTTCCCTGGCCCCGGCTAAATGCACAGCCTGCAGAGAGAGGCTGCATTTTTCTCTATCTCGATTTTCTCTCTCTCTTGCGCTCTCGCCTTCCGTCTCTGTCTCCTGCTCTTCTCTTGCCTGGGTCGGTCTCTCTTTATCTCTCTCTCTCGCTATCTTCCCACTGGGCACAGATGTCAGTTCAACATCTAGTTTTGATTTACATTTGGTTGAGTTGTCAACTAAACGTGAATTCAATGTGAAATCAACAGAACATTTCACCTTCATTGGATTTCAGTTAAAAGTTGGGTGAAAAAAATACAATATTAGCTTACGTTGATTACTTTTTGCAAATCCAATTAGTTTTCCACATTGATTAAACGTCATCATATTCAATTATTTTGTTGAAATGACGTGGAAACAATGTTAATTCAACCAGTTTTTGCCCAGTCGGGTTGTTCTTTCTCTCCCACTCGCTCCTTCCTCCTGCCTCTTTCTCTCTATTGGCTTCTCACTATATCTTTTTACATTACCCTAATCTATCCTTTTATCTACAGTATCTTATACTTCCATCTCTCTCTCTCTCTCTCTCTCTCTCTCTCTCTCTCTCTCTCTCTCTCTCTCTCTCTCTCTCTCTCTCTTCATGTGTCATTTTCTCCTCTTCTCTTTCCCTCCCTCAGCTGAAAGCTCCCGAGGGAGCTCCGGATTCAAACACAGGAACCAGAAAACATATGGCACATTTTCAAACTCCCAAGGTCAATTACAGCTATTTATCCAGAGATTGTGGCTCAATTTCCCAAGGTTTCCTGTTGATTTACCGCAGATAGCCTATGCATGTCTGTCATATTTAAATCCGAGGCAGTATTTAGTTGCATCCTCCTCTCGCTTTCCCTTCTCTGCGACTCTCCATCAAACATTTCAAAGGCTTTCAAGTGGATTTGAGACATGTTTTATCTCCCATTATCATGCAGACCGTCTTCTTCTCCCTCCTCAGCATAGCTAGGTCCGAGTGCCGCTCCTCGCACAACACAAATCTAATAACATGTCAATTGGAGATAAGCCCAGATTCCTCTGAGTGATCTTTTTTTTTTTCTTTTTTTTTTTACATCCGTAGTTTGTCAAATAAATTCCATGGCCTCCCGTTTTAGAGGCACCACAGCACATTGTGGAGTGAGAAAATTAACTGTATAGGTGATTCATCATTGCTATCCCACTGTCAAGGACTCCAAACCGCTATTGAGGGCTGGAGGGAGGAGAAGAGGAAGAGAGGGATGGGGGCTTTCTTTTTTAAATTATGGTATTTCATTCGCCATTGTATTTAGGCCTACTGCATCCCCATTTTTCATTTGTGGCTCTTACTATCCAGCCAAAACAGTTGTGGCATGAAATGTTATTTGTGACATGGCAGACACGCGAGAGGGGGGGGGGGGGGGGGGGGGGGGGGGGTTGTATTTCACAGCGGAGGCCCTTTACCACACTTTTACCATAGAGAGTAGCCTACAGTGCGTATAGCACAAGAGGCTGTCACAGCTGCTGCTGGCAGTGCTCGCTGGAGGAGACGTATCACCTGAAAACACTCCATTCCAGCATCACTCCAGCGTCTGTCGCTGTAATTAAGTGGAAGTCAATGATGCCGGAGCGACGGTGAGGAATAAACATGCAAACACATGCCAGAGAAGAGGAGAATAGAGGAGAGGGGTGGTAGGGGAGAGGGAAGGAAGGAGAAGATTAGAGGAGATGAAGAGTAGGGAGTTGAGGAAAGACCTGGTGAAAGCCTGAAGAAGAAAAAACTCATCGGGAGTTTCACTGCAATAAACACGGAGTTGAACAAACAGTGATGACTGAATATTGATTGAATTAACTGTTTGCTTCCATGTGCTCTTGTCAACCTGCCTGTATTTGCGCACACACCTCTTTTGTTGAAAATTACATGTGCTCTGACAAGCGGTGCAGTTCAGCTCTGTAGTTGTGAGTCTATCTGGAACCAAACACAAAGCTGTTTGCTTTTTCCCATGCCGCGTGACAGGATGTTTCCCCTGCAACAAAGTGATCAAATATTCTCTGTAATCTGCTGGCGTGTTGCAGAAGGGGAGACCTGCTGAGTGCAAAGCTGGAGTTTGTTAAAGCAATGATTTATGATGAATGCCAACACTAAATAAGGGACAGAGTCTATACAGTACAAATCAATTACAAAGCTACAACAACAGGCCTTCTATCAAATCAATGTTATCGCAGGTGCAGCTAAATGCTTGTGTTTCTAGCTCCAACAGTGCAGTAATACCTAGCAATAAAAAATAAATAAAAGAATACACACAATAAATAAATTAAGAAATTTCAGATCGAGCAATGGCAGAGATCAGAATATATATATACTGTATATACACGACCGTTCCAAAAATTTGGGGTCACTTAGAGATGTCCTTGTTTTTGAAAGAAAAGCATATTTTTTGTCAATAAAAATAACATCAAATTCATCAGAAATACAGTGTAGACATTGTTAATGTTGTAAATGACTATTGTAGCTGGAAACGGCAGATTTTTTATGGAATATCTACAAAGGCCTACAGAGGCCCATTATCAGCAACCATCACTCCTGTGTTCCAATTGCAAGTTGTGTTAGCTAATCCAAGTTTATAATTTTAAAACGGTTTTGTTTTATTAAAGAAGCAATAAAACTGGCCTTTAGACTAGTTGAGTATTTGGAGCATCAACATTTGTGGGTTCGATTTCAGGCTCAAAATGGCCAGAAACAAAGCCTTTCTTTCTGAAATGCGTCAGTCTATTCTTGTTCTGAGAAATGAAGACTATTCCATGTGAGAAATTGCCAAGAAACTGAAGATCTCGTAGAACACTGTGTACTACTCCCTTCACAGAACAGCGCAAACTGGCCCTAACCAGAATAGAAAGAGGAGTGGGAGGCCCCGGTGCACATGCACAACTGAGCAATTTGACACGTGCATTAGAGTGTCTAGAAAAACAGAAGCCTCACAAGTCCTCAACTGGTAGCTTCATTAAATAGTATCTGCAAAACACCAGTCTCAAAGTCAGCAGTGAAGAGGCGACACCGGGATGCTGGCCTTCTAAAAAAAAAAAAGATTTTTTTTTCAGAAACAAGGACACTTCTAAGTGACCCCATACTTTTGAACAGTAGTATTTATATATATATATATATATATATATATATATATATATATATATATATAAAAGTTTGGGCGCACCTACTCATTCCAGGATTTTTCTTTATTTTTTAACTATTTTCTACATTGTAGATCAATAGCAAAGACATCAAAACTATGAAATAAATAATGTAGTAACGAAAAAGGTTTTAAACAAGACTGTGCCAAGATTGTGCAAAGCTGTCATCAAGGCAAATGGTGGCTACTTTGAAGAATCTACTTTGAAGAATTTTTTTTTTTTAATGAACACTTTTTTGGTTACCTTATGATTCCATATGTGTTATTTCATAGTTGTGATGTCTTCACTATTAACCTACAATGTAGAATGTGTTGCTTCATAGTTTGGATGTCTTCACTATTAATCTACAATGTAGAATATGTTATTTCACAGTTTTGATGTCTTCACTATTAATCTACACTATTATGTAGAAAATAGTAAAAAAAGAAATAAAACCCTTGAATGAGTAGGTGTGTCCAAACTTTTGACTGGTACTGTATATGCTGTGTATAATGGTGTGTAAAGACAGTATGAACAGTATATGAATAGAAAAGATACGTACAGCAGTAGTTATATAGGATGAGCCATGACTAGAATACAGTATGTAAACATTGTTAAAGTGACCAGTGCTCATTTACTCTATGTACTATGTACATACATCTCTAAGGTTCATGGTAGAGTACTGGCTGGTAGCCAGCGAGAACTGTGACTAAGGCTAGTGGTGACTGTTTAACAGTCTGATGGCCTGGAGATAGAAGCTGTTTCTCAGTCTCTGGGTCCCAGCTTTGGTGCACCTGTACAGTCAACCACCTTCTAAATTGTAGTGGGGTGAACAGGCCGTGGCTCGTGTAGCTGAGGTCCTTGATGATCTTCTTGGCCTTTATGTGACACCAGGTGCTGTTGATGTCCTGGAGGGCAGGCAGTGTGACCCCAGTGATGCGTTGGGCTGACCACACCACCCTCTGGAGAGCCCTGCGGTTGTAGGCGGTGCAGTTGCCGTAGCAGGCGGTGATACAGCCCGACAGGATGCTCTCAATGGTGCATCTGTAGTTCTTGAGGGTCTTAGGGGCCAAGCTGAATTTCTTCAGCCTCCTGAGGTTGAAGAGGTGCTGATGCACCTTCTTCACGATGCTGTCTATGTGAAGGGACCATTTCAGGTTGTCAGTGTTGTGGATGACGAGGAACTTTAAGCTTTTGACCCTCTCCACCCTCTCCCTATGGAGCCCCCGTGTTGAACATCAGTGTGGAGGAGGTGTTGTTGCCTACCTTCACCACCCGTGGTCGGGCCCAGCAGGAAGTCCAGGAACCAGTTGCCCAGGGAGGGGTTCAGACCCATGGCCCTGAACTTAGTGATGAGCTTGGAGGCCACTATGTTGAAGTCTACTAGCGTTGGTAGCAGTTATGCTGATTTTATTGGACAGAGATATTTGCAGTAGTGATCAGAGAGGGGGCTATATGAATTGTAATGTAATGAATGCAAATGGTAGATGTTGTATATGTATATGAACAACATCAGAGGTCGTTGGAGTTCGGTGGTTATGTTGATAGTGTTGTCAGCCGCTTTAAGGCGCCATTCCAATCATGTGCCAAGTATTTTAAATTATATAGTAGTTTAATTTCAGTGTAACAGTAAAAAAAATATATCTTGCTTCAAATTAGTTTTTCGTTGGAGCTCTTGTTAGGGAGGATGCCATTCTCTCATATGCTCAGTCAAATGAGTTTTTCGCTGGAGCTCTTGTTAGAGAGGATGCCATTCTCTCATATGCTCAGTCAAATGAGTTTTTCGCTGGAGCTCTTGTTAGAGAGGATGCCATTCTCTCATATGCTCAGTCAAATGAGTTTTTCGCTGGAGCTCTTGTTAGAGAGGATGCCATTCTCTCATATGCTCAGTCAAATGAGTTTTTCGCTGGAGCTCTTGTTAGGGAGGATGCCATTCTCTCATATGCTCAGTCAAATGAGTTTTTCGCTGGAGCTCTTGTTAGAGAGGATGCCATTCTCTCATATGCTCAGTCAAATGAGTTTTTCGCTGGAGCTCTTGTTAGAGAGGATGTAATTCTCTCATATGCTCAGTCAAATGAGTTTTTCGCTGGAGCTCTTGTTAGAGAGGATGCCATTCTCTCATATGCTCAGTCAAATGAGTTTTTCGCTGGAGCTCTTGTTAGAGAGGATGTCATTCTCTCATATGCTCAGTCAAATGAGTTTTTCGCTGGAGCTCTTGTTAGAGAGGATGCCATTCTCTCATATGCTCAGTCAAATGAGTTTTTCGCTGGAGCTCTTGTTAGAGAGGATGCCATTCTCTCATATGCTCAGTCAAATGAGTTTTTCGCTGGAGCTCTTGTTAGAGAGGATGCCATTCTCTCATATGCTCAGTCAAATGAGTTTTTCGCTGGAGCTCTTGTTAGAGAGGATGCCATTCTCTCATATGCTCAGTCAAATGAGTTTTTCGCTGGAGCTCTTGTTAGAGAGGATGCCATTCTCTCATATGCTCAGTCAAATGAGTTTTTCGCTGGAGCTCTTGTTAGAGAGGATGCCATTCTCTCATATGCTCAGTCATCCCACAATAAAGCAGTAAAAACATGAACAACAGCAAATTACCACAGAAGTGACTTCTTAAAAGTAGGCAGTTCATTATTTTTTTATGAAGTCAAATGATAAACTGATTTGAATCAATTAGGCATCCATTCAACAGGAGGGAAAATATAAAACAAGAGGTGGAAAACAGAGCAGAGAGGTTGTTGTCGCTCTCCACGGACCAACAGTGCATATTCCACTCTCTTTTTCCCTCTCCCCAAAAATGTATACAGATTCTTTTCTTCCAAATTACAAACTCTATAAACTGTGGATCCGAGCACTCTAACACTCCACTGCCTGCTGGTGAGCCCATGTTTCCAGGGCATTTGCAGATGCTCTAAATAATCTCCAATGTTTTTGTTCAATCTGCTCTGAGGATGGGTGAAATAAATACTTTAAACTAATTAATGGCCGACCAGCTGTTCCTACCACTTGGCTGGCGTTAGTGAATATTGATGGGAGGAGAGAGAGAAAGCGAGAGGGGGGGAGGGAGAGAGACCATGAGGAGGGAAAGAGAGAGGAGAGAGAGGGACTGTGAGGAGGGATCTTGTCTGTTTTTGTGCAGCATTCACTCTGCCACGTAAACATGTATGAATAGTGGATGAGAGGGGAGAGAGGGGACCTGCACAGAGCACAGTCAGGGTGCAGCAGTAGAGGAAATAGAGTGGATTTGATCAAAATGGAGAAAAGAGGGACAACTGATGGCACATATAATATATCATTTTGAGGCGTGTGTGTGTTCTTGTTTTCCTACCTTATCAGGACCCTAATGTCCTAACAATTCACCTGAATGTTCTGAAAAGGTAGGAAACAAAATAACTTTTTTGAAAAGTCAGGACTTCATGTCCTCAATTTTTTCAATTGCTATTTTAAGGATTAGGTTCAGGGTTTTGGGGTTGAGGTTAGGGTTTGGGCTAGGGTTAAGGTTGGGATTTTGAGGGTTACAGTCAGGTTAGGGGTAGGGTTAGGGAAAATAGGATTTGTAATGGTCAAAAATTTTCACTACCCAAAAAGTCCTGACATTTTGCAAAAATAAATCTTCGTGTGTGCGTGCATGTGTGTGGTATAAGTGGTTGACTTATTCAGCCCCTTCCGACATAAACATAAAGTGGAACCTCTTCCTGACAGAGTGTAATGTCTCTCTCTCGCTCTCTCTTTCTTTATCTAGCTATCTCTCTCTCAATTCAATTAAATTCAGAAGTTTTTATTGGCAAAGTGGTACCTCTTCCTGACAGAGTGGAATATCTCTCTCTCTCTTTCTTTATCTAGTGCTCTCTCTCAATTCAATTTAATTAAATTCAGAAGTCTTTATTGTCATGGACGTGTTGAACACATACATTACCAAAGCAAATATATAGAAACATATCAATGATGACACAGATAGATATTTTGCACATACACACGCATATACACACCACTCTCTCTCGCTCTCTCTCTCCCTGGTGTGTTATGGATAGTGTGTACAGCAGATGGCAGGGCCCTGCCTGGCCCTCTGTTGGTGATGAATGGTGGATGATGTCATCCTATAAGTTTGACAGGCACCCGTGCGTGCGTACACAAAGGAAGCTGATCCAGCCGAGGTAATGGAGCTCTGTAGGCCTGCTTCTTCTTATTTGGGAATCCACATGATTTACTCCCTTCAATGGGAAAAGCTGAATTTGTGTCCTGGATGGATGAAGGTTAACCCTTTGGTTAGACCCTGAGAGACAGTGTAGAGTAGACAATGCAGAGACTGGAGTGAATCTCAATAGTCTTTTTGTGAGTTCTTGTGATCTCATTCTCGAAAAACATTGGATGAGAAGAAACCTTGAATCCTCTCATCCAAGGTGATTTGAGAAGGAGGCACTGCTTTTTTAAGAAATGCTTTTCAGATTTAGCCCTGGACTGGATTTTCTCTCAGAGTGGACCTGAGAGCACTGATTGACTGAGTCATAGACTTCAGTACTTATACAATTACTGTTGTCAACCAATAAGAGTCAAGCTACTGTTTGGATGCACAGTAGGATACTTAAACATATGATTCGAAATGTCTCACAGCTGAAAAAAAGTATATAAACCACTATGTAAGGTACTGTGTTTTATTTCAAAGCTGTCAGTAAAGAATCATGTCCTTACTTGTTCTGTATTCCAGATGACAATCCAATGTGCACCCCGACGGCGAGAGACAGCTACGAGAGGCTGTCACTGGCTGGACAAGGTCTACCACCTGGCTTCCCTTCGCCATTCCTGTTCCCAGACGGCCTGTCATCTATTGAGAATCTCCTCACTAACATACAGGTACAGTAGGTCTGACCAATCGAGGTGCTCCTCACTAACATACACTTACAGTACCAGTCACAAGTTTGGACAGTGCTACTCATTTTAGGGTTTTTCTTTATTTTTTACTATTTTCTTACTTTGTAGAATAATAGTGAAGACATGAAAACTATGAAATAACACACATGGAATTATGTAGGAACCAAAAAAGTGTTAAACAAATAAAAATATATTTTATATTCTTCAAAGTGGCACCGGACGGGATGGCTGCTGTTTTACGGGCTCCTAACCAACTGCTATTTTGTTTATTTTTTCGCATTGTTTTTCACTCATTTTGTACATAATATTGCTGCTACCGTCTCTTATGACACGGAACCCAAACCGGCTGCGCGCGTGCGCCATCGTGCATAAATATATTTTGTCCCCCCACACCAAACGCGATCACGACACACAGGTTCAAATATCTAAACAAACTCTGAACCAATTATATTAATTTGGGGACAGGTTGAAAAGCATTAAATATTTAAGGCAATTTAGCTAGTTAGCTTGCACTTGCTAGCTAATTTGTCCTATTTAGCTAGCTTGCTGTTGCTAGCTAATTTGTCCAGGGATATAAACATTGAGTTGTTATTTTACTTGAAATGCACAAGGTCCTCTACTCGACAATTAATGGTCAACCAAATTGTTTCTAGTCATCTATCCTCCTTCCAGGCTTTTTCTTCTCTATACAGGAAGGCCTTAGCAATACTATACAGGTAGGCCTTACCAATACTCTACAGGTACGCCTTAGCAATAGTTTACAGGTAGATCTTAGCAATACTATACAAGTATGTCTTAGTAATACTCTACAGGTATGCCTTAGCAATGCTATACAGGTAGGCCTTAGCAATACTATACAAGTATGTCTTAGTAATACTCTACAGGTATGCCTTAGCAATGCTATACAGGTAGGCCTTAGCAATACTATACAAGTATGTCTTAGTAATACTCTACAGGTATGCCTTAGCAATGCTATACAGGTAGGCCTTAGCAATACTATACAAGTATGTCTTAGTAATACTCTACAGGTATGCCTTAGCAATGCTATACAGGTAGGCCTTAGCAATACTATACAAGTATGTCTTAGTAATACTCTACAGGTATGCCTTAGCAATGCTATACAGGCAGGCCTTAGCAATACTATACAAGTATGTCTTAGTAATACTCTACAGGTATGCCTTAGCAATGCTATACAGGTAGGCCTTAGCAATACTATTCTGGTAGGCCTTAGCAATACTATACAAGTAGACCTTAGAAATAGAATAGAATAGAATATCCTAGCTAATACACAGGTAGATCTTAGAAATAGAATAGAATAGAATATCCTAGCTAATACACAGGTAGATCTTAGAAATAGAATAGAGTAAAGAAAACTTTGGTTAGTATAGCCGTTTATCTTAAGTACCATTTAGGCTGCAATTGTAAAGACCAGGGTCTGTATTCACGAAGCATCTCAGTATGGGAGTACTGATCTAGGATCAGGGCATCGAGTTCCATATAATCGTATTCACTGTGAGGCCTCCCGAGTGGAGCAGTGGTCTGAGGCACTGCATCGCAGTGCTAGCTGTGCCACTAGAGATCCTGTTTCGAGTCCAGGCTCTGTCGCAGCCGGCTGCGACCGGGAGACCCATGGGGCGGCGCATAATTGGACCAGCGTCGTCTGGAATGCTCTTGTCCCATCGCGCACTAGCGACTACTGTGGCAGGCCAGGTGCAATGCAGGCTGACACGTTGGTCCGGCTGGCTTCCAGGTTAAGTGGGCATTGTGTCAAGGAGCAGTGCGGCTTGGCTGGGTTGTGTTTCGGAGGACGCACGGCTCTCGACCTTTGCCTCTCCCGAGTCCGTACGGGAGTTGCAGCGATGAGACAAGACTGTAACTACCAATTGGAGATCATGAAATTGGGGAGAAAAAAGGTTATATAAAAAAATGTTATGTTTTAAAAACATTTATACAATTTTTTTTATAATAGGTAACCTGCATTCAAATAAATGAATATCTTGCCGTTCAATACTGAACAAAAATAGCATGATCATTACACAGCTGCACCTTGTGCTGGGGGCAATAAAAGGCCACTCTAAAATGTGCAGTTTTGTCACAAAATACAATGCCACAAGTTTTGAGGGAGCAGGCAATTGGCATTCTGAATGCAGGAATGTCCACCAGAGCTGTTACCAGAGAATTTAATGTTAATTTCTCTACCATAAGCCGCCTGCAACGCTGTTTTAGAGAATTTGGCAGTACGTCTAACCAGCCTCACAACCGCAGACCACGTGTAACCACAACACCCCAGGACCTCCACATCCAGCTTCTTCACCTGCGAGACTGTATGAGACCAGCCACCGGGACAGCTGATGAAACTGTGTACAACAGAAGAATTTCTGCACAAACTGTCAGAAACCGTCTCGGGGAAGCTAATCTGCGTGCTCGTCGTCCTCACCAGGGTCTTGACCCGACTGCAGTTCAGTGTCGTAACTGACTTCAATGACTTCGGTGGTCACTCGATGGTCACTCGATGGTCACTGTGCTCTTCACGGATGAATCCCAATTTCAACTGTACCGGGCAGATTGTATGGCATCGCGTGGGAAAGCGGTTTGCTGATGTCAACAGAGTGCCCCGTGGTGGTGGTGAGGTTATGGTATTGGCAGGCATAAGCTAAGGACAACAAACACAATTGCATTCCATCAATGGCTATTTGAATGCACAGAGATACCATGACAAGATCCTGAGGCCCATTGTCGTGCCATTCTGCTGAAAATATCCCAGTTCTTCCATGGCCTCCATACTCACCAGACATGCCAACCATTGAGCCTGTTTGGGATGCTCTGGATCGACAGCGTGTTCCAGTTCCCACCAATATCCAGTCATTGAAGAGGAGTGGGACAATATTCCACTGGCCACAATCAACAGCCTGACCAAATCTATGCGAAGGAAATGTGTCGCGCTGCATGAGACAAATGGTGGTCACACCAGAAACTGACTGGTTTTCTTATCCACGCCCCTACCTTATTTTAACTTATTTGGGCTAGGGGGCAGTATTTTGAAGTTTGGATGACAAACGTGTCCAAAGTAAACTGCCTGTTACTTAGGCCCAGAAGCTTATGCATATAAGTGGTAGATTTGGATAGAAAACACTCTGAAGTTTCTAAAACTTTTACAATAATGTATGTGAGTATAACTTCTCAGGGCTGGGATCCTGCTAACGGGATTGATATGACAACAGCCAGTGACAGTGCAGGGCGCCAAATTCAAAACAACAGAAATCCGATAATTCAAATCTCAAACCTACAAGTATTTCACACCATTTTAAAGATACTCTTCTTGTTAATCCCACCACAGTGTCCGATTTCAAATAGCCTTTACGGCGAAAGCACCACAAACGATTATGTTAGGTCAGAGCCAAGTCACAGAAAAACGCAGCCATTTTTCCAGCCAAAGAGAAATAGAGATAAAATTCATCACTAACCTTTGAAGATCTTCGTCAGATGACACTAATAGGACTTCATGTTACATAATACATGTATGTTTAGTTCGATAAAGTTCATATTTATATAAAAGAAATCTCAGTGTTCATTGGCGTGTTATGTTCAGTAGTTCCAAAAACATCCGGTGATTTTGCAGAGAGTCACATCAATTTACAGAAATATTCATCATAAATGTGGTTGAAAATACAAGTGTTATACATGGAACTTTAGATACACTTCTCCTTAATGCAACCGCTGTGTCAGATTTCAAAAAAGCTTTGTGGAAAAAGCAAACCTTGCAATAATCTGAGCTCAGAGCCCAAACAAGCCAAAAAGATATCCGCCATATTGTGCAGTCAACAAAAGCCAGAAATAACATTATAAATATTGACTTACCTTTGAATAAGACTTTTGGTAAGTGGTCTATGGAATCATGCAGTACTGGCGTGATTGTGTTCTTTGTTCTTTTTTCTTTCTATTGAAAATGCTTTTGTCTGGTTGAAATATTATCGATTATTTAGACAATTGACAACCTGAGGATTAATTATAAACATCATTTGACATGTTTCGATGAACTTTACCAGTACTATTAGGATGTATTCTTCTGCATGTTTTGACCACCTTTGAGTCAGTGGATTACTGAAATAAAACTGAGTTTTTGGGATATTTTTTTTCATTTTTTTTAACTATGCAAGTCAGTTAAGAACAAATTCTTATTTTCAATGACAGCCTAGGAACAGTAGGTTAACTGCCTGTTCAAGGGCAGAACAACAGATTTGTACCTTGTCAGCTCGGGGGTTTGAACTTGCAACCTTCCGGTTACTAGTCCAACACTCTAACCACTAGGCTACCCTGCCGCTCCAGAACAAAACATCCATTTAATGTGTAGCTGGGACCCTTTGGATTACCAATAGAGGAAGATCTTCAAAGGTAAGTGATTTATTTTATCGCTATTTCTGACTTTCGTGACTCCTCTGCTTGGTTGGAAAATGTTTGTATGCTTTTGTATGCGGGGCGCTGTCCTCAGATAATCGCATGGTATGCTTTTGCCGTAAAGCCTTTTTGAAATCTGACAAAGCGCCTGGATTAACAAGAAGTTAATATTTTAACCGATTTATAACACTTGTATTTTCATGAATGTTTATTATTACTATTTTTGTCATTTGAATTTGGCTCTCTGCAATTTCTCCCGGATGTTGTCGAGGTGGGTCGCTAGCGGCACACCTTGCCCAAAGCACTTATTTTTTTAGGTATCTATGACCAATAGATACATATCTGTATTCCCAGTCATGTGAAATCCATTGATTAGGGACTAATGAAGTGATTTAATATGACTGATTTTCTCATATGAACTGTAAAATCTTCGAAATTGTTGCATGTTGCGTTCATATTTTTGTTCAGTGGATATCAGAGTGTAATGATGTGGATACAGCACTCCCTTGCTCGCTGCTCTGATACCCCGATACCACAGACATCAGAGTCCTCCACGGTTATCCCTTTGGTCTGTGCATTAATTAGAAAACAACACACATACATACACAACTCCAACACTAAAGTAAGTCATCTCTGATAATGATCTCGGCATTTAATATTTATATACAAATCAACTAAATGGAACCGAGCAGATAATTGAGATAAAGCAGCAATGTATGTCTAAATTGGGGTCATGGGAACCAACAATTAGTAAACTATAGCCCACTGCATTTGGTGTAATTACATGTAGATGGAGAGTAATTGTTGTGGAAACAGACACTGCACACAATGGAGACTATAATAATAAGTATTCGAACAGTAGTAGTAGCATGGCTATAAAAGATTTTTGTATCTCAGTTGGTATCATTAATAGATAGTTAGCCAATTTCAAGGCTCATAACAAAGGGTCTGAATACTCATATAATAAGTTATTTCAGTTTTTTATTTTCTTTTTGTAACTGTTTTTAGTTTGTCATTATGGGCGTAGATTGTGTGTAGATTGATGAGAGGAAAAAATATCTGAATCAATTTTAGAATAGGGCTGTAACGTAACAAAATGTGGAAAAAGTCTGAGCTCTGTAGATGAAAAGATGATAGAACAGGCGTTAACAAGATAAAGATGATACTTCTCTATCCGTCCACCTGTATTTCATAACTATGACCAAGAGGGGTCAGACAAACCTCAATCACTCCATCTCGCACACTTGACACATTTTTTTAAATGAACTCAATTGTTACTATGAAGAAATACAATGATAACACATACAAAAAACGTGCTGTAACTGATAAAACATAACTATCCCTCATTCAAGCAGTTTATTTTACCTTTACATGCTCTGTGATTGTGTGTGTGCGTGTGCGTGTGTGTGTGTGTGTGTGTGTGTGTGTGTGCGTGTGTGTGTGTGTGTGCATGCACTTGTGAGTGTATTTGTACTAACTGGTGTGTGTGTGTTTGTATGTGTGTGTGTTTGTTTGTATGTGTGTGTGCAGGGCCTGCTGAAGGTGGCAATTGACAACGCGCGGACCCAGGAGAAGCAGGTGCAGCTGGAGAAGACGGAGCTGAAGATGGAGCTGTTCAGGGAAAGAGAGCTCAGGGAGACCCTGGAGAAACAGCTCGCCATCGAACAGAAGAACAGAGGTAGGTGTGTGTGTGTGTGTTTGCACACAAAATAACAGAGGTACTGACAACCACCTGGCAGAGAGAGTGAGAGAGATAGAGATGGAGATGGAAGAGAGGGGGAAAAGAGGGAGAGTGAGAGTTTGTGTATGTGAGAGAGAGACTCAGAGTCTCTGTGTGTGGGTCACATAGCAGTGTAGTCTACTAGCTGCTGCTCACAAGAACAACAATTACACGACACCAGGGATATTCAACCAGGGTCCACGGCGGTACTGCAGGGGTCCGTAAAAATATATAACAAAATTAGAATAATATTAAAATGAATTTTCTTTACAGTGTTTTCATGAATATTGCTAGCAAAAACAGAATAAACACATTTCGAATGAAATATATACAGTAGAAAATAGAATATATTTATTTCTCAACTCGTAATATTACACTCATTGGAGCCAATTACACTCACTGAAGTCAAATGATGAAAACATCAGCAGTCTAAACATCATTATAAGCACCAAGTGGCCTGGATAAATAGTGAAACTGGGCACAAAAGCAATAAGGGCATTATAATGAATAGAAATGTCAATATGACAGCAGTCAAAAATAGTCAATTATTGTCAGCTCGTGCTTATATTGTGTACCTCACGCAATGGCATAAGTTGGATTTAATTTAGCTGTTATCCCACAATTTTCGTAACTTTCACTTGCTTGATACATTTTGATATACCTTTTTTTGTTGTTGTGTGTTTTGGAACATTGCCTTGAGGGATGACCCAACTGCGCTTCAGCTTCAGATCACAGACAGATGGCCTGACATTCTCCTGTAGAATTCTCTGATACAGAGCAGAATTCATGTGTCCTTCTATTAAGGTAAGTTGTCAGGTAATCTGTCTGTGAGCTGAAGCTGAAGGTCAGCAAGACAATGATCCAAAACACACAATCAAGTCGAAAGGAAAATGGCTAAATAGCAACACATTTGAAGTTTTGGAATGGCCTTAACCCGATTGAGATGTTGTAGCAGGACCTGAAATTAGATGTTCATGTCTGAAAACCCACAAATTTCACAAAGTTAAATGTTCTGCATGGAAGAGTGAGCCAAAATTCCTCCATAGCGATGTGAGAGACTGATCAACAACTACAGGAAGCGTTTGGTTGAAGTCATTGTAGCTAAAAGGTGGACTGATCAACAACTACAGGAAGTGGTTGGTTGGAGTCATTGCAGCTAAAAGTGGCAGAACCAGTTATTGAGTGTAAGGGGGTAATTCCTTTTTCACACATGGGCAGTGGGTGTTGCATAACTTTGTTTACTAAATAAATGTGACCCGATTCAGGAAACTAGGCATATGTCGCAAGTCACGACTTCACAGAAGCCATTTGAACGTAATTATATATTTTTTAAATCAAAATTCAAACTTTTGTCTGCCTTAATAACAAACGAGTGTGCCATCTGTAAATACGCATTAAAATGTTTAAATTATGAGCCTTGTTGGTTAAGCTACAGAAAAAGTTAGCAACCTTCCCACTAGATATGATTGGCCGAGATAATGAGTAGGCTGGACATGCCAAGAGAGGAGTTCGGATTGATTGGTCTGCCATATTGAAGGCTTCTGTCTATTTGAGCTCGTCAGTCTGGGTTGGTAATCCTGTTGAACACGGCTTTTTTTTACGTATTGTCACGCCCTGACCTTAGCGACTATACGAAGAGTTAGCTCAACGACAGAAGCACGAGATGCAGCCCCCCAAAAATGTTTTGGGGTGGCACACGGGGAGATTGGCGGAGGTAGGGTTTATACCTAAGCAAACTCCCTGTCCTTACCGTGGGGAGTGTGTGACTGGTCAGGCACCGTGTTATGCGGTAATGCGCACTGTGTCTCCAGTGAGCATTCACAGGTCGGTGCGCTCTGTGCCAGCGCATTTTCCGGGCGGAAGTGGGCATCCAGCCAGGACGGGTTGTGCCAGCTCTACGCTCGAGACCTTCAGTGCGCCTCCACGACCCAGTGTATCCGGTGCCTGCTCCATGCACCAGGCTTCCAGTACGTCTCCTCAGTCCGGTGAGAACTGTTCCGGTTCCATGTACCAGGCCTCCAGTATGTCTCCCCAGCCTGGTAAGCCTTGTGGCAGCTCCACGCACCAGGCTTCCAGTACGTCTCCTCAGTCCGGTGAGACCTGTTTCGGCTCCACGCACGAAGCCTCCAGTGATGATCCATGGCCCGGAGCCTGAAGTGATGATCCATGGCACAAAGCCTCCAGTGATGATCCATGGCCCGAAGCCTCCAGTGATGATCCATGGCCCGGAGCCTGTAGTGATGATCCACGGCCCGGAGCCTGTAGTGATGATCCACGGCCCAGAGCCTGTAGTGATGATCCACGACCCGGAGCCTGTAGTGATGATCCATGGCCCGGAGCCTGTAGTGATGATCCACGGCCCGGAGCCTGTAGTGATGATCCACGACCCGGAGCCTGTAGTGATGATCCATGGCCCGGAGCCTGTAGTGATGATCCACGGCCCGAGCCTGTAGTGATGATCCACGGCCCGGAGCCTCCAGTGATGATCCATGGCCCGGAGCCTGTAGTGATGATCCATGGCCCGGAGCCTGTAGTGATGATCCATGGCACAAAGCCTCCAGTGATGTTCCATGGCACGAAGCCTCCAGTGATGATCCATGGCCCGGAGCCTCCAGTGACGATAAATGGCCCGAAGACTCCAGTGATGATCCATGGCCCGGAGCCTCCAGTGACGATAAATGGCCCAAAGCCTCCAGTGATGATCCATGGCACGAAGCCTCCTGTGATAATCCATGGCCCGAAGCCTCAAGTGTGGACCCATGGCCCGTAGCCTGCAGTGAAGATCCAGGGTACGCAGCCTCCAGCGACGGTCCCCAGTCCGGAGCCTGCAGCGACAGTCCCCAGTCAGTAGCCTGCAGCGACGGTCCCCCGTCCGGAGCCTGCAGCGACGGTCCCCAGTCCGGAGCCTGCAGTGAGGGTCCCCAGTCCGGAGCCTCCAGCGACGGTCCCCAGTCAAGAGCTTGCAGCGACGATCTACGGTCCGGAGGTCCCGGCGACAACCCCTACACCATAGGCGCCACCGAAAGCGGAGCGGGGGCACCGGAGCCCCCACTGAGAGTAGATGCCCACCCGGACCCTCCCCTATAGGTCAGGGTGTGACAGTACAGATCATTATTTATTCTCTATGTTTGGTTAGGTCAGGGTGTGACTCGGGTGGGAATATCTATGTTTTCTATTTCTTTGTTGATTTTGCAGAGTGTGGTTCCCAATCAGAGGCAGCTGTCTACCGTTGTCTCTGATTGGGGATCATATATAAGTTGTGATTTTCCGTTTGGGTTTTGTGGGGTGTTATTTTCTGTTTAGTGTCTGTGCCTGACAGAACTGTTCACTTTCGTTTTTTGAAATTGTTATCTTTGTTTGAGTGTTTCTTGAAAATAAATATCATGAACACTTTCCACGCTGCGCTTTGGTCCACCCTGCCTTCCACCGACGACGAGTGTTACATGTATTGTGTAGTGGAGCTGCATAAGTTTTGCTCTCCACTTTCTGGAGGATCAAGTTTTGAAATCAGTGGAATTAGAGTATGATAGCTAAAGAGATGGAGGAAACACCTGTCTCTGGATTACATCTTCAAACTAAGGACGTGGTATGACATTCCTGATAGGGAGACGCGTCCATCATGCATGATGATGTATATGGGTAAGATAGTCTAACGTTAGCTAGCTATACAGTGCCTTGCGAAAGTATTTGGCCCCCTTGAACTTTGCGACCTTTTGCCACATTTCAGGCTTCAAACATAAAGATATAAAACTGTATTTTTTTGTGAAGAATCAACAACAAGTGGGACACAATCATGAAGTGGAACGACATTTATTGGATATTTCAAACTTTTTTAACAAATCAAAAACTGAAAAATTGGGCGTGCAAAATTATTCAGCCCTTACTTTCAGTGCTGCAAACTCTCTCCAGAAGTTCAGTGAGGATCTCTGAATGATCCAATGTTGACCTACATGACTAATGATGATAAATACAATCCGCCTGTGTGTAATCAAGTCTCCGTATAAATGCACCTGCACTGTGATAGTCTCAGAGGTCCGTTAAAAGCGCAGAGAGCATCATGAAGAACAAGGAACACACCAGGCATGTCCGAGATACTGTTGTGAAGAAGTTTAAAGCCAGATTTGGATACAAAAAGATTTCCCAAGCTTTAAACATCCCAAGGAGCACTGTGCAAGCGATAATATTGAAATGGAAGGAGTATCAGACCACTGCAAATCTACCAAGACCTGGCCGTCCCTCTAAACTTTCAACTCATACAAGGAGAAGACTGATCAGAGATGCATCCAAGAGGCCCATGATCACTCTGGATGAACTGCAGAGAGGTGGGAGACTCTGTCCATAGGACAACAATCAGTCGTATATTGCACAAATCTGGCCTTTATGGAAGAGTGGCAAGAAGAAAGCCATTTCTTAAAGATATCCATAAAAAGTGTCGTTTAAAGTTTGCCACAAGCCACCTGGGAGACACACCAAACATGTGGAAGAAAGTGCTCTGGTCAGATGAAACCAAAATTGAACTTTTTGGCAACAATGCAAAACGTTATGTTTGGCGTAAAAACAACACAGCTCATCACCCTGAACACACCATCCCCACTGTCAAACATGGTGGTGGCAGCATCATGGTTTGGGCCTGCTTTTCTTCAGCAGGGACAGGGAAGATGGTTCAAATTGATGGGAAGATGGATGGAGCCAAATACAGGACCATTCTGGAAGAAAACCTGATGGAGTCTGCAAAAGACCTGAGACTGGGACGGAGATTTGTCTTCCAACAAGACAATGATCCAAAACATAAAGCAAAATCAACAATGGAATGGTTCAAAAATAAACATATCCAGGTGTTAGAATGGCCAAGTCAAAGTCCAGACCTGAATCCAATCGAGAATCTGTGGAAAGAACTGAAAACTGCTGTTCACAAATGCTCTCCATCCAACCTCACTGAGCTCGAGCTGTTTTGCAAGGAGGAATGGGAAAAAATGTCAGTCTCTCGATGTGCAAAACTGATAGAGACATACCCCAAGCGACTTACAGCTGTAATCGCAGCAAAAGGTGGCGCTACAAAGTATTAACTTAAGTGGGCTGAATAATTTTTTCACGCACAATTTTTCTGTTTTTGATTTGTTAAAATAAATGTCATTCCACTTCATGATTGTGTCCCACTTGTTGTTGATTCTTCACAAAAAAATACAGTTTTATATCTTTATGTTTGAAGCCTGAAATGTGGCAAAAGGTCGCAAAGTTCAAGGGGGCCGAATACTTTCGCAAGGCACTGTATTTTCAGATATTACACGTTTCTAATTTTGACAGAAAGTGATTTCATTTCAAGTTAAACTATACTGTTAGCTAGCTAGTGTTAGCTGGCTGGCTCCCTAGCTGATGTTATTATTCGTATCTCAGAGCCGTTTGCTTTTCTAGTTAGAGCCTAATGTTAGCTAGCTAACATTGGACCTGGTTGTTTAGCTCCCAGCACTGTGGCATTGTTGGCACTGTTCATTGTTGTTTAACTAGCTAACGTTAGCTGTCTGTCTCGTTAGCTAACGTTATGTGACATGTGTACAACACACGTTGAATATGGCCAGTGTCAGTAAACATCTGCCAAAAGCGTAATGAAATTGTTGCCAACAGAGCTGGTTGTTTTCATAAACAAATGATCGGCCAGAACGTCAAGTGTGCGCTCTGAGAGCGAAACGTTATGGGTGGGGCTAAGGCTTAAGAGGGTGTGAACGATGCTGAATGGGTGTAGACAACGAAGAGCTCTTAACTAGGTACCAAAACATTCAAAGGGGATTTTCTCAGAAGTGAGTTTACAAGTTGATCAACTTTCAAAGCAGAATTACTTTCCCATGTTTCCTCAAATGCAGTGCATGATATACCATTTTGTAGATTTGGGTCTCTACTTTTATCCAATGTAAAAAACACCTTTTCACATTTATCTACATAAGACCGAATCCAGGTGGTGAGTCACAAATAAAATAAGTGTGTAATTGTTATGTTATTTTTTCACTCAGGTTTCCTTTATTTAATAGTAAGTATTGGTTGTAGATCTGATAACATTCAGTATCAAAAATATGCAAAAGTATAGAAAATTTGAAAGGCTGCAAATAGTCACGGCATTGCACCATTTTAAGATTATAACTAGAATGGATCAATACAATAGAATGGTCCGCCCTTTTCTTCATTCACTACTGGTGATGACATAATTATGCATCGTTCTCTTCCCCTCGCTCATCAACTCACCCATACTCGCCTTTCTCCCCATCATACTTTACTTCATTTATTTCATCCATTGTTATATGTGTGAAATTAGTTTCGGTATAGTTTAGGTTCAGTTTCGAGGACTGCAATTTCAACTGTCTGAAGGATGGAGTAGAGCAGGTCCTACTGTTGGGAGGAGGAGCAACGAGGGAAAACCATTAAAACCTCCTAAAACTGGTTATAACTCCAGTTCTGTTTGTGATATTACGATTCTAACACCGACAGTGCGTTAAATAGACTTATTTAGGGTAAGTCAAGGGCGGAGGGGGTAGCTAAATAAATAAATAAAAATCATGAGCAGTCAAAATTACTTCTTTAGCGGTTCTAGTGTTAACCAGCTAAACAGCTGCTCTTAGCAAAAATATGTTTGGAGGTACCTTTTTAGCTCATTATAATGTGGGTAGGTCAAAATAGTGAAAAACGAACTACCAAATCTATTAATTTTAAAATGTTGATTACTTCTCCTCGCCATTATCATTCAGCTGATGATAAGACAAGACATGAGATTGTTGGGGGTCTAATGCAATCCCTGTGCAAGTAAAGGTTGAAGACTCCTGCACTACACAATATGCACACAGCACAGTACATGAACCTACTTACAGAATCTAAATGGAAATACATTGTGTGAGTCCTAAATGGCACCATATGTAGTGCACTACTTTTGACTGGGTCCATAGGGTACCATTTTAGACACAGCCCTTGAAATTCAATTGAGTGCATGTTTCAGAGCTTATTAAAACAGTTTAACACACATATCTAAATAATGAACAGGGTCATACTGTACATACATAAAAAAAACTGCTGTATGTTTCTATGTCACTGCTTCCAATGAACAAACCACTTAGTACTGTTCCCCACAACAGCGAGAGATCAGATGATTATGGATCCATATTGAATTATAGAAATGAATGATTCATCGTTCATTCTAAGCATTAGTGACACAAATAGAAGTTAAGTTAACACGTTTGTGTTTTATCAAGCTCTGCAACAGTTTAATCAAGTACTTTATTATCTAATGAGCCAATTTCATAAAAACAAGCTTAGAAATGAGCTCATTTTCTTTAAGTCCCTCCAGCAGTTGGCTGATTTGAATTCAACATAGTTTGCTAATTCAGGCATATTTCCAGCAATCAAATCAAATTGTATTTGTCACATGCTCCGAATACAACAAGTGTAGTAGACCTCACCGTGAACATGCTTACTTACAAGTCCTTAACAAACAGTGCAGATCAAGAAATAGAGTTAATAAAAGATCCACTAAATAAACTAAAGTAAAAAAACATTCAATAGGTAACACAATACATTTACATAACAATAACGTGGCTATATACAGGGGGCACCGGTACTGAGTATATGTGTGGGTGTACAGGTTAGTCGAGGGCATTTGTAAAGTGACTATGCATAGGTAATAAACAGCGAGTAGTAGCAGTGTAAAAACAAAGGGGGTGCGGTTCAATGTAAATAGTCCGTGTGGCCATTTGATTAGTTTAGTTGTTCAGCAGTCTTATGGCTTGGGGGTAGAAGCTGTTAAGGAGCCTTTTGCATGCGGTAGCAGAGAGAACAGTGACTGGATTGGCTGACTGGAGTCTTTGACAATTTTTGGGCTTTCCTCTGACACCTCCTTGTATATAGGTCCTGGATGTCAGGAAGCTTGGACCCAGTGATGTACAGGGCCATACGCACTACCGTCTATAGCACCTTCCGGTAAAATGCCAAGCACTTGCCATACCAGGCGGTAATGCAACCGGTCAGGATGCTACCGATGGTGCAGCTGTAGAACTTTTTGAGGATCTGGGAACCCATACCAAATCTCTTCACTCTCTTGAGGGGAAAAGTTGTTGTCGTGCCCTCTTCACAACTGTCTTGGTGTGTTTGGACCATGATACTTTGTTGGTGATGTGGACACCAAGGAACTTGAAACTCTCGACCTGCTCCACTTCAGCCCTGTCGATGTTAATTGGGATGGGGGTCTGTTCGGCCCTCCTTTTCCTATTGTCTATGATCAGCTCCTTTGTCTTGCTCACAGTGAGAGAGAGGTTATAGTCCTGGCCCACACTGCCAGGTCTCTGACCTCCCTGTACGCTATCTCATCGTTTTCGGTGATCTGGCTTACCACTATTGTGTCGTCAGCAAACTTAATGATTGTGCTGGAGTCGTGCTTGGCCACACAGTCGTGGGCGAACAGGGAGTACAGGAGGGCACTAAGCACGCACCACTGAGGGGCTCCAGTGTTGAAGATCAGCGTTGTTGATTCCTACCCTTACCGCCTGGGGGTGGCCCGTCAGGAAGTTCAGGATCCAGTTGCAGAGGGAGGTGTTTAGTCCCAGGGCCTTATGATGTTGAACGCTGAGCTGTAGTAAATGAACAGCATACTCACATAGGTGTTCCTTTTGTCCAGGTGGGAAACGGCAGTGTGGAGTGCGATTGAGATTGCGTCATCTGTGGATCTGTTAGGGCGGTATGCGAATTGGAGTGAGTCTAGGGTTTCTGGCATGATGGTGTTGATGTGAGCCATAACCAGCCTTTCAAATCAAATCAAATTTTATTTGTCACATACACATGGTTAGCAGATGTTAGTGCGAGTGTAGTGAAATGCTTGTGCTTCTAGTTCCGACAATGCAGTAATAACCAACAAGTAATCTAGCTAACAATTCCAAAACTACTACCTTATAGACACAAGTGTAAGGGGATAAAGAATATGTACATAAAGATATATGAATGAGTGATGGTACAGAGCGGCATAGGCAAGATGCAGTAGATGGTATTGAGTGCAGTATATACATATGAGATGAGTATGTAAACAAAGTGGCATAGTTAAAGTGGCTAGTGATACATGTATTACATAAGGATGCAGTAGATGATATAGAGTACAGTATATACATATACATATGAGATGAATAATGTAGGGAACAATATATTAGGTAGCATTGTTTAAAGTGGCTAGTGATATATTTTACATCATTTCCCATCAATTCCCATTATTAAAGTGGCTGGAGTTGAGTCAGTGTGTTGGCAGCAGCCACTCAATGTTAGTGGTGGCTGTTTAACAGTCTGATGGCCTTGAGATAGAAGCTGTTTTTCAGTCTCTCGGTCCCAGCTTTGATGCACCTGTACTGACCTCGCCTTCTGGATGATAGCGGGGTGAACAGGCAGTGGCTCGGGTGGTTGCTGTCCTTGATGATCTTTATGGCCTTCCTGTGACATCGGGTGGTGTAGGTGTCCTGGAGGGCAGGTAGTTTGCCCCCGGTGATGCGTTGTGCAGACCTCACTACCCTCTGGAGAGCCTTACGGTTATGGGCAGAGCAGTTGCCGTACCAGGCGGTGATACAGCCCGACAGGATGCTCTCGATTGTGCATCTGTAGAAGTTTGTGAGTGCTTTTGGTGATAAGCCAAATTTCTTCAGCCTCCTGAGGTTGAAGAGGCGCTGCTGCGCCTTCTTCACGATGCTGTCTGTGTGGGTGGACCAATTCAGTTTGTCTGTGATGTGTACGCCGAGGAACTTAAAACTTACTACCCTCTCCACTACTGTTCCATCGATGTGGATAGGGGGGTGTTCCCTCTGCTGTTTTCCTCCTTAGTTTTGTTGACGTTGAGTGTGAGGTTATTTTCCTGACACCACACTCCGAGGGCCCTCACCTCCTCCCTGTAGGCCGTCTCGTCGTTGTTGGTAATCAAGCCTACCACTGTTGTGTCGTCCGCAAACTTGATGATTGAGTTGGAGGCGTGCGTGGCCACGCAGTCGTGGGTGAACAGGGAGTACAGGAGAGGGCTCAGAACGCACCCTTGTGGGGCCCCAGTGTTGAGGATCAGCGGGGTGGAGATGTTGTTGCCTACCCTCACCACCTGGGGGCGGCCTGTCAGGAAGTCCAGTACCCAGTTGCACAGGGCGGGGTCGAGACCCAGGGTCTCGAGCTTGATGACGAGCTTGGAGAGCATTATGGTGTTAAATGCCGAGCTGTAGTCGATGAACAGCATTCTCACATAGGTATTCCTCTTGTCCAGATGGGTTAGGGCAGTGTGCAGTGTGGTTGAGATTGCATCGTCTGTGGACCTATTTGGGCGGTAAGCAAATTGGAGTGGGTCTAGGGTGTCAGGTAGGGTGGAGGTGATATGGTCCTTGACTAGTCTCTCAAAGCACTTCATGATGACGGAAGTGAGTGCTACTACGGGGCGGTAGTCGTTTAGCTCAGTTACCTTAGCTTTCTTGGGAACAGGAAAATGGTGGCCCTCTTGAAGCATGTGGGAACAACAGACTGGGATAGGGATTGATTGAATATGTCCGTAAACACACCAGCCAGCTGGTCTGCGCATGCTCTGAGGGCGCGGCTGGGGATGCCGTCTGGGCCTGCAGCCTTGCGAGGGTTGACACGTTGAAATGTTTTCCTCACATCGGCTGCAGTGAAGGAGAGTCCGCATGTTTTAGTTGCGGGCAGTGTCAGTGGCACTGTATTGTCCTCAAAGCGGGCAAAAAAGTTATTTATTCTGCCTGGGAGCAAGACATCCTGGTCCGTGACGGTGCTGCCACATACCTCTTGTGTCTGAGCCGTTGAATTGAGATTCTACTTTGTCTCTATACTGACGCTTAGCTTGTTTGATTGCCTTGCGGAGGGAATAGTTACTCTGTTTGTATTCGGTCATGTTTCCAGTCACCTTGCCCTGATTAAAAGCAGTGGTTTGCGCTTTCAGTTTCACGCGAATGCTGCCATCAATCCACGGTTTCTGGTTTGGGAATGTTTTAATCGTTGCTATGGGAACGACATCTTCAACGCAAGTTCTAATGAACTAGCACACCGAATCAGTGTATTCGTCAATGTTGTCGTCTGACGCAATACGGAACATATCCCAGTCCACGTGATCGAAGCAGTCTTGGAGTGTGGAATCAGATTGGTCGGACCAGCATTGAACAGACCTCAGCGCGGGAGCTTCTTGTTTTAGTTTCTGTCTGTAGGCAGGGATCCACAAAATGGAGTCGTGGTCAGCTTTTCCAAAAGGAGGGCGGGGCAGGGCCTTATATGCGTCGCGTAAGTTGGAATAGCAATGATCCAAGGTTTTTCCCGCCCTGGTTGCGCAATCGATATGCTGATAAAATTTAGGGAGTCTTGTTTTCAGATTAGCCTTGTTAAAATCCCCAGCTACAATGAATGCAGCTTCCGGATATATGGATTCCAGTTTGCAAAGAGTCAAATAAAGTTCGTTCAGAGCCATCGATGTGTCTGTTTGGGGGGGAATATATACGGCTGTGATTATAATCGAAGAGAATTCCCTTGGTAGATAATGCGGTCTACATTTGATTGTGAGGAATTCTAAATCAGGTGAACAGAAGGACTTGAGTTCCTGTATGTTGTTTTGGCCACGTCACGTTAACCATAAAGCATACGTCCCCGCCCCTCTTCTTATCAGAAAGATGTTTGTTTCTGTCGGCGCGATGCATGGAGAAACCAGCTGGCTGCACCGTCTCTGATAGCGTCTCTCCAGTGAGCCATGTTTCCGTGGAGCAAAGAATGTTACAGTCTCTGATGTCCCTCTGGAATGCTACCCTTGCTCGGATTTCATCAACCTTGTTGTCAAGAGACTGGACATTGGCGAGGAAAATGCTAGGGAGTGGTGCACGATGTGCCCATCTCCGGAGTCTGACAAGAAGACCGCTTCGTTTTCCCCTTTTTCGAAGTCGTTTTTTGGGGTCGCCGGCTGGGATCCATTCCGTTGTCCTGGGTGAAAGGCAGAACACAGGGTCCGCTTCGCGAAAGTCATATTCTTGGTCGTACTGATGGTGAGTTGACGCTGCTCTTATGTTCAGTCGTTCTTCTCGACTGTATGTAATGAAACCTAAGATGACCTGGGGTACCAATGTAAGAAATAACACGTAAAAAAACAAAAAACTGGATAGTTTCCTAGGAACGCGAAGCGAGGCGGCCATCTCTGTCGGCGCCGGAAGTAAAGCACTTCATGGCTACCGACGTGAGTGCTATGGGGTGGTAATAATTTTGCCAGGTTACCTTAGTGTTCTTTTGCACTATGGTGGTCTGTTTGAAACATTTATGTATGACATGACTTGGGAGAGGTTGAAAATGTCAGTGAAGACACTTGCCAGTTGTTCCGGTCATGCTTTGAGTACATGTTCTGGTAATTTGTCTAGCCCAGTGGCTTTGTGAATGGTGACCTGTAAAAAGTTCTTGCTCACATCGGCTACGTAGTTCGTGATCATACAGTAGTCCGGAACAGCTGGTGCTCTCATGCATGCTACAGTATTGCTTGCCTAGAAGCGAGCATGAAAGGCATTTAGCTCGTCTGGTAGCCTCGCGTCACTGGGCAGCTCGCGGCTGCGTTTCCCTTTGTAGTCCATAATAGTTTTCAAGCCCTGCCACATCAGACGAGTATCAGAGCCGGTGTAATAGGATTCAATCTTAGTCCAGTATTGACGCTTTGCCTGGGTGATGGTTCGTCTGAGGGCATAGCGGGATTTCTTTTAAGTGTCCGGATTAGTGTCCCACTCCTTGAAAGTGGAAGCTCTAGCCTTTAGCTATGCGAGGATATTGCCTGTAATCCGTGGCTTTTGGTTGGGGAATGTACGTACAGTCACTGTGGGGACGATGTCATCGATGCACTTATTGATGAAGCCAGTGACTGATGTGGTGTACTTCTCAATGCCATCGGAAGAACCCCATAACATTTTCCAGTCTGTGCTAGCAAAATAGTCCTGTAGCTTAGCATCTGCTTCATCTGACCACTTTTTTATTGGCCGGGTCACTGGTGCTTGCTGCTTTAATTTTTGATGTAAACTGGAATCAGATGGATAGAATTATGGTCAGATTTGCCAAATGGAGGGTGAGGGGGAGCTTTGTACATTTCTCTGTGTGTGGAGTTAAGGTGGTCTAGAGTTTTTTTCCTGCTTGAACATCTTGCACATTTAACATGGTGGTTGAAATTTGGTAAAGCAGATTTAAGTTTCCCTGCATTAAAGTCCCCGGCCACTAGGAGCACCGCCTCTGGGTGAGCATTTTCCTGTTTGCTTATGGCGGTATACAGCTCATTCAATGCTGTCTTAGTGCCAGCATCAGTCTGTGGTGGTGTGTAGACAGCTACGAGAAATACAGATGAAAACTCTATAGGTAGATAGTGTGGTCTACAGCTTATCATGAGATACTCTACCTCAGGCGAGCAAAACGTCAAGACTTCCTTAGATATGTTGCACCAGCTGTTGTTTACAAATATACATAGACCGCCACCCCTTGTCTTACCAGGGGCTGCCGTTCTATCCTGCCAACACAGTGTATAACCTGCCAGCTGTATGTTATTTATGTCGTCGTTCAGCCACAACTCGGTGAAACATAATATATTACCGTTTTTAATGTCCCGTTGGTAGTTTAATCTTGCTCGTAGGTCATCGATTATATTTTCCAATGATTCCACGTTGGCCAATACAACAGATGGCAGTGGGGGTTTACTTGCTCACCTACGAATTCTCAGAAGGTAGCCGACATCCACCTCCTTTTTTCCCGTCTTCTCTTCACGCTAATGACGGGGATTTGGGCCTGTTCCCGGGAAAGCAGTATATCCTTCACGTCGGACTCGTTAAAGGAAGTTCGTGGTGAGTAATCACTGTTCTGATGTCCAGAAGTTATTTTTGGTCATAAGAGACGGTAGCAGCAACATTATTTACAAAATAAGCTAAAAAATAAGTTACAAACAAACAAAATAACACAGTTGGTTAGGAGAATGTAAACCGTCAGCCATCCTCTCCGACACCATTCTAATTGCAGGAAATTAACTTTTGAACAAAAACGTTTCTCTCCGCCGTTAGGTGGGGGCCCCCCAAACAAATCTCGCTTAAGGCCCACAAAAGGCTTGAGCCGGCCCTAATATGTTTATCTTGTCTCTCACCACACTTGCCACTTGCCAAGTCATTGTAAATAACAATTTATTCCTAATTGATATGCTTAGATAGAAAACGATTAAATAACATTTATTTGATATATTTATCCTCTTCTCTCTTTTCCCTCAGCAATAATCCAGAAGCGTTTGAAGAAGGAGAAGAAGGCTAAGAGGAAACTGCAGGAGGCTCTGGAGTATGAGTCCAAGAGGAGGGAGCAGGCCGAACACTGCATCAAACAGCCGTCACCCTCAGAGAGCCTGCGCTCAGTCAATGGTTAGGGTTGTTTTTTATTCTCTGTTTCACTCTACTTTCATGTTGTCAAGGCTCAGGAGAAGACTCAGACACAGATAGTTTTGAAGTAACCAAAGTTTATTACAAAAACAGGGGGGCAGGCAAACGACAGGTCAAGGGCTTCCAGAGGTCTGTAGTCCAAAGTAGAGTCCGAAAGGTACAGAACGGCAGGCAGGCACAGGGCAGGCAGACTTCAGTAATCCAGGGGGATGTGACAAGGTACAGAACGACACGCAGGCTAAGGGTCAGGGCAGGCAGACTGGTAAAACATTGGGAAAGCTAGAAAACAGGAACTAGAGACAGAAGGGAGCACGGGAAAAATGCTAGTAGGCTTGACGTATCAAGATGAACTAGCAACAGACAAACGGAAAACACAGGTATAAATACACTGGTGATAATGAGGAAAATGGGTGACACCTGGAGGGGGGTGGAGACAAGCACAAAGACAGGTGAACAGTTTGTGATAGTACCCACCCCCCCTCTAGGGGCGCCACCTGGCGTCCTAACTGGGCGCATACCTGGTTGACCAGGGTGATGAGGCCTGGGTGGGTCCAGGATGTGCCTAGCAGGGACCCAGCACCTCTCCTCTGGGCCATAACCCTCCCAGTCAACCAGGTACTGGAATCCCCTGCCTAGTGGTCGAACCTTCAAGAAGCGCCTCACCGTGTACGCCGGTTGGCCGTCGATGAGACGGGGAAGAGGGGTGGACCTAGAAACAGGAGACATAGGGCTGTGAGACATATGTGAGGTTTAATCCTAGACACATGAAAAGTCGAATGTATATGGAGTGAACAGGGCAACAGAAGACGAACACCTTTCGAAAGTTTGCAGGAATCCACCCGGAGGGGCAGGTCTCGAGCGGACAGCCATACCCTCTGCCCGACAAGATACCGGGGAGCCGGGGTCCGGTGGCAGTCCACTTGTCATCGATACCTGTAGGTGGTCTTGACAAAAGCCGACTGGGCTCTCTTCCAGGTACGGCGACAGCGGCAGACAAACATCTGGGACGAGAGTACACCGACCTCTTCCGCATGCAGGGGGGAGAGCGGGGCTGATAACCCTTTGAACACTCGAAAGACGAGAGCCCAGCGGCAGAGCAGGCATATTCAACCCACACTGGTTGCTGGATCCAGATGGTGGGGTTGGCGGAGACAAGGCAGCAAAGAGTCATCGCCAGGTCTTGATTGCTCGCTTCTACTGGACGTTGGACTGAGGGTTGAACCGATGACTCAATGAGCGTTCAGAACGCCTTCCAGAAGCGGGATGAGAACTGAGGCCCCTGGTTGGAGACCTTTTCCACCGGGAGTCTATGGATCCGGAAGACGTGCTGCATCATGAGCTGGGCCGTAGTGGTCCCACTCCAGGACGGAGGAGTGGACAGTGTCAGGAACAAACATCCGGTTATCTGCCTGGAACACAGCTGGGGCATTGGAAAGGCCAAATGGCATGACCAGATACTCGTTGTGACTGCTGGCTATGTTGAAGGCAGTCTTCCACTTCTCCCCCTCCCATTATCCGCACCAGGTGGTAGGCATCCGCAGGTCCAACTTGGAGATAACGGTGGCCCCCTGGAGCGTCTCGAAGGCCGAGGCGATGAGTGGTAGCGGGTAGCAGTTCTTCACCATGATGTCATTGAGGCCCCGGTAATCGATGCACCGACGCAGGGTTTTGTCCTTGTTCTTCACAAACCCTGCGCCTGCGGGGGAGGCGAAAGAACGGATACACCCTGCAGCTAGGGAGTCCTCGATGTAGGTCTCCATAGCCTTGGTCTCCGGACTGGACAGAGAGTACAGTCGTCCCCGGGGCAGTGTGGTGCCTGGGAGAAGGTCGATTCCGAAATCATAGGGTCGGTGCGGAGGAAGTGAAGTGACCCGGGCCTTACTGAAAACCTCCCGGAGGTCCTGGTACTCAGCGGGAATGGCGAAGATGTCCTGGGGCAGGTTATGCTGACTTCAGGCAATGGGCATGGCAGTACAGTCAATAAGGGGATTGTGTCGCTGGAGCCAAGAGAATCCCAATACCATGGGAACCTGAGGAGACTTAATGAAAAAATATATATTTCACCTTTACCTTTAAGTCAGTTAAGAACAAATTCTTATTTACAATGATGGCCTACCGGGGAACAGTGGGTTAACTGCCTTGTTCAGCGGCAGAATGACAGATTCTTTTTACCGTCCAGAAACCTTTCGGTTACTGGCCCAACACTCTAACCACTAGGCTACATGCCACCGCAATAATTAGCATGAATTGGATAGCCTCACTGTGGTTCCCCTGACACTCGTAGGTTGATAGGAGTGGTATTGTGGGTGACCCAGCCTATAGAGCGCTCTAACATCCATGGGAATGGAGAGGGGCTGAGTGGGGATGCCCAGCACGGACACCAGGGTAGCGTCCATAAAACTCTCATCGGCCCCAGAGTCGATGAGTCCCCAGAGAGATTTTGACTGGTTCCCCCACAGCAGGATGGCATGGAAAGGGTGTGAGTAAGGGGAGAGTAAATGTTCTCCGTATGGCCCACCAGACTACTTGCCCCCTACTGGTGAGCCTGGTCTTTTACTGGACATGAGGACATGAAATGAACAGTAGTGCCGCAATACAGGCAACTCTTCGTGTGAAGCCAGTGTAGACATTCAGCTGGGGACAGCCTATCTCTGCCTAGTTGCATTGGCTGAGGAAGAGGTAATTCGGCAGACTTCGGAGACAGGCAACGGAGACGTTGGGACTTCCGGGAGGCAATGTGGAATCCTTGGGCGGGCGAGTGGAATCAAACCCCCTCTCCTTCCTGCATTCCCGTAGCCGCACATCGATGGTCAATGGTCAAGGATGGTCAAGGCAATGAGCGAGTTGAGATCCGTCGGTAGTTCCCGGGCTGCTAGTTTGTCCATAACCTCCTCCGATACTCCTTACAGGAACATGTCGAACAGCAATTCCGGTTTCCAGACACTCTCAGATGCCAACAAACGGAAAAAGTCTGTCACACTACAGGAGTCTTGCCAAGGCTTTTGTAACTTCCGGGCAGCCACTCTCCCGGACAATTGAGTATCAAAAACCTTCTTCACCTCCGACACAAACTTTTCCAGACTGAAGCATATGGCCGACTGCTGTACCCAAACGGCCGTAGCCCAGGCAAGAGCACTCCCGGACATCAGCGTGATGAAGTACACTATCTTTGAGAGGTCCAAGGGGAAGGAGGAGGGCTGTAGCTCAATGATGAGAGAACTCTGCGCAAGAAACGCTCAACAGGTTCCTGACTCTCCAGCGAAGCGAGGCTCTCGGGAAGCCGGGTGGCCAGGGAGGCCGCGCTGCTAACAGCCAGGTTACTAAGGAGATGGGAGGTTACCGTTGTGGTGGGCTGCCTGACAAACAACCAGCAGAATTGCTCCTTGGAAGGAAACGGCGTTGCAGAGGTGGTCCAAGTCTGCTGAGTTCGTCATGGCCAGTTCAGAGTGGTGTGACAAGGTACAGAACAACAGGCAGGGCAGGTAGTAGAATGGTCAAAAAACAGGAAATCTAGAAAATAGGAACTAGAGACAGAAGGGAGCATGGGTGAAAACATTGGTATGCTTGATGAAACAAAACTAACTGGCAACAGACAAACAGAGAACACAAGTATAAATATGCTGGGGATACTGTGGAAGATGGGTGACACCTGGAGTGGGGTAGAGACAAGCACAAAGACAGGTGAAACAGATCAGGGTGTGGCATATTTATATACTTTCTGTTTTTCACTGTTTGCAGCAAAGAAATGTGCTTCTTGGGGAATCATAGAGTATTGTACTGTCCTGTCCTGTCCTGTCCTGTACTGTGCTCTACTGCTCTCCTCTTTTCTTCTTTCCTTTGTTTTGAGTGCTAGCTAAGGACAATAGATCGCAGTTACACTCAATCACAGTGTTGTGCTAATAACTCATAGTGTTATAGGTTATTGTCTTTACATATTACAAGTTATATCAAGCTAAATCATGATTCAGCAATCTGACTGATCATTCAATGTCTTATTGTATTTTTCACTTACAGGAAAGTTACAGAAAGTTACAGAAAGTTTTTAAGTTTTTAAGTGAAAGCTTTTAGTGTGGCTGGTCCATGTGAAGGGTGTTTAAAGTGGAACAGACAACATTTGAACTACTTTGCAGATATGAAACTAACAGACAATCATAATATCAGTCAAAAATATCAAATTCCCAGTTTATGGTTCAAAACAAACATTATAAGAGGTTTTAAATAGGTTCTATTTTACTCAAAATTCCATGACGTACAGTAAAGCATTGTTGGCAGAATATATGGATTCAGTTCATTGCATGATTAATATAATTAACCAATACATTTCTTGTAGTTATATTGCTATCATGTTGTAAATCACAGCTGGCCAAGCACATTGTTTGCTGCCTCCACCCATTCGGGATACACTGTTTCAGTTTAAATGACTCAATATTTCGAACTTAAACAGATGACTAAGGCTGGAAATGTCAATACAATCAAACTAGCAAGGTCAATGATCACAAGTCAGTCATAACGTTGTTAATAGGCCAGTGCACATGTGTCAGACACAAGGCCCGCTGGGCCGCATAGCACACACTAGTGAATATAAATAAGTCAACCGTTAAGTCATCTACTTTATGAAATTACAGCCTGATGTGCACACATTGGTGAATTCAACTGAAATTGCATTGCATTTGAGCAGTAGCCTAGGCTGGCTACTCAACTACAATACATTTTGAATGCACCATACATCAATGCTGCGTTCAACTGCACTGGTGATCCAGGCAGTGCTCCCCCCCCCAAAAAATCTCTCTTTTGTTAATATAAATGTTAAAATGCTATATACAGCATCTTACGCGTTTGAACAATTCATGGACACTGCTGTAAATAAAACCTAATAAAAACATCTGTCTTGTCCGGGACCGGACTCTACACAGGTCAGTGCGCCATAGCCAATCAGAGCTACAGTAGGTCTATATGCAAATTAGCCATTTGTCACATGGGCCATCATTCACTTTGAACTGGACTGTGTGATTACAGGCAGTAGCAACAGCACAACTTTAGATCATCAGAACACATTCACCAAAAGCAACCAAATACACCTGAATGGGTTTCTGCAAATATTTTAACACCACGGAAGTGCTCTTACATTGTGAAACTTCACAGTCCTATTGCTCAAACAACCATGAAAAGGCAGGCTCTCTCTCCCTCAGTTGCATATGCACATCAGCAACAAAAAGATCAACAACTAAAGCTAGCCAGAGTGAGATGAGATGAAATATAATATGGGAACATTAGATTAACCCTCTAAACCTTTTTCAGCTAGCTTTGGCCATCAACATTGCACTGATAAACAATGGAGAATAGTAGCCGGACGCTTTCCCACTCTATATTGCTATATAATCTTCACAAATGCCATTCCCAAACATTCGATTAATATATGAAAACGTGAAAATGACCATGTCTAAGTGCTCGCTTGTCAGAAAATGTTTTTAAAAAAATACAAATTAAGTTTCATATTATTCCTGGGGGTGTATATGAACATATTTTAATAAGGTTTCATGTTGCTAAAACACTGTCAGTTCCACTTTAACAGCGGTTGTGTTCTATCCCTCTGCTGTCCCAGACTCACTGACCCCAGAGATGGAGAGTGACCGCAGCACTGGAAGAACAGATGCTGAGAGGGCAATACAAGGTACATGAACCTGATATCTCGCTCTCTCTCCTCTCTCTCTGAGCATTAGTGTTAACTCTGCCTGCTGTTGAAGTGTACAGCTTGCCATCTGGGCCACAGCATTGGGGGGGACATTAATCACTTGTTTGTTTGCCTTGTGGGGTCTTGGATATGAAGTGGAGGGTGGTGATAACCTCTGAAGACTGCATCCCAGTCTGTTTGTTTGCCTTGTGGGGTCTTGGATATGAAGTGGAGGTTGGTGATAACCTCTGAAGACTGCATCCCAGTCTGTTTGTTTGCCTTGTGGGGTCTTGGATATGAAGTGGAGGTTGGTGATAACCTCTGAAGACTGCATCCCAGTCTGTTTGTTTGCCTTGTGGGGTCTTGGATATGAAGTGGAGGGTGGTGATAACCTCTGAAGACTGCATCCCAGTCTGTTTGTTTGCCTTGTGGGGTCTTGGATATGAAGTGGAGGTTGGTGATAACCTCTGAAGACTGCATCCCAGTCTGTTTGTTTGCCTTGTGGGGTCTTGGATATGAAGTGGAGGGTGGTGATAACCTCTGAAGACTGCATCCCAAATTACACTTATTTCCTATGTAGTGTATGCCCCATCTATTGCACTGCTTTTGACCAGGGCAGAGAACAGTTTCCCATTTACAATGGTGCCCTGAGGACAAAAATTAAGCAACAACAAAAATATAAAACAATGCAAGAGAGCTATAAATACATGACATCAGGTTATTACAACAAGTTAGAATCATCAATTGAAACAGTTGCACACTTCAGTAAACTCAATCACTTGTTTTGTGAGGTATAACTGCGGTGCATTAAAACTAAAGGCAGATAGTGGAGACAAGTGGGACCTGAAGAGTTAACCAACCCTGCGAACGGGTTTGGTGTCTCATATTTTTATATTTCAACAGGGAAGTGGGGTATGTTGTAGGCTTGTGGAGCAGAGCTTTGTAAACAAGAAGGGAGTAATGAAGTGATCTACGGGATTTTAGTGCGGTCCAGCCGACCTTCTGATACAGGATGCAGTGATGAGTAATAAAACAATCACCTGTCATAAAGGGAAGGGGGCTATGGTAGATGGCCTCCAAAGGTTTATGAGTAGTAGAATCTGCATCCCTCCAATGACTGAATGTGTAGCCCATCTGAGACATTTTTCAGTGAATTGAAACAACATATATTTAGGTTTGCCAGTATTAAATACATGTTTTAAATCAATAAGGACTTTCTGTAATGTAACAAAATCAGATTGCAGCTCTAACATTGCTTGGTCAGTCGGTGCGATGGCTTACATAACCGTATCATCTGCATACAGATGCATATTACAGCATTTACTACATAGACCAGTATTATTTATATAGATAGTAACGAGATAGTAACGAGAACATGTCCCAAAATCAACCCGCGTCACATGCATGTAGTTCCACATCTTTAATAATGTCACGCCCTGGTCTTAGTATTTTGTGTTTTCTTTATTATTTTGGTCAGGCCAGGGTGTGACATGGGTTTATTTATGTGGTTTGTTTTGTCTTGGGGTTTTTCGTAGGTATTGGGATTGTGGCTTAGTGGGGTTTTCTAGCATAGTCTATGGCTGTCTGGAGTGGTTCTCAATCAGAGGCAGGTGTTTATCGTTGTCTCTGATTGGGAACCATATTTAGGCAGCCATATTCTTTGAGTGTTTCGTGGGTGATTGTTCCTGTCTCTGTGTTACTTTGCACCAGTATAGGCGGTTTCGGTGTTACGGTTCTTGTTTTTGTATTGTTCGTGTTTATTCGTTATTAAACATGTATGAAAATTACCACGCTGCATTTTGGTCCGATCCTTGCTACACCTCTTCGTCAGAGGAGGAGTTAGAAGAAAACCGTGACAAATAAAGTGAAACTGAACGTGAAGCAACCGTGACGCACACAAACACACACAGAAAATAAATAATTACCCGCAAAAACAGGTGGGAAAATGCTGCCTAAGTATGATTCCCAATCAGAGGCAACGATAGACAGCTGGCTCTGATTGGGAACCATACCTGGCCAACAAGGAAACAGACAAACTAGAATGCCCACCCAAATCACACCCTGACCTAACCAAATAGAGAAGAAAAAAAGTATCTCTAAGGTCAGGGTGTGACACCCTGTGACACCTTTTATAATATTGAGTAAACTAGACTTGACACAATCAGAAAACACAGGTTGTGTCCTGTTGGTCAAGTAGTTCTTAAACCATTTGCAAGACTCCCTATCCATTCCCATTTCAGACAGTTTTTTTAATGAGTAGGGAATGGTCAACTGTGTCAAGTGCCTTAGAAAATCTCTAGGTAAGGCAGCATAGGATCTAGGCAATTTAACACATCATGTAAAACAAGCATAGTGGCTGAAACTGTGCTATGTCCAGATCTAAAACCAGAATGATGCATGATTAGAATAGAGTGAGAAGTTAAAACCAGATTGGTGCATGTTTAGAATAGAGTGAGAAATTAAAGCCAGATTGGTGCATGTTTAGAATAGAGTGAGAAGTTAAAACCAGATTGATGCATGTTTAGAATAGAGTGAGAAGTTAAAACCAGATTGATGCATGTTTAGAATAGAGTGAGAAGTTAAAACCAGATTAATGCATGTTTAGATTAGAGTGAGAAGTTAAAACCAGATTGGTGCATATTTAGAATAGGGTGAGAAGTTAAAACCAGATTGGTGCATGTTTAGAATAGAGTGAGAAGTTAAAACCAGATTAATGCATGTTTAGAATAGAGTGAGAAGTTAAAAACCAGATTGATGCATGTTTAGAATAGAGTGAGAAGTTAAAACCAGATTAATGCATGTTTAGATTAGAGTGAGAAGTTAAAACCAGATTGGTGCATATTTAGAATAGGGTGAGAAGTTAAAACCAGATTGGTGCATGTTTAGAATAGAGTGAGAAGTTAAAACCAGATTGATGCATGTTTAGAATAGAGTGAGAAGTTAAAACCAGATTGGTGCATATTTAGAATAGAGTGAGAAGTTAAAACCAGATTGGTGCATGTTTAGAATAGAGTGAGAAGTTTAAACCAGATTGATGCATGTTTAGAATAGAGTGAGAAGTTAAAACCAGATTGATGCATGTTTAGAATAGAGTGAGAAGTCAAAACCAGATTGGTGCATATTTAGAATAGAGTGAGAAGTTTAAAAAGTCTCAGCTGGGAGTTGATCAGGGATTATAATACCTTGGTTGGGAAAAATAACTAGGAGATTGTAGGGAATATGGTGCAATTTGGGGTCACAACACCTCTCACTTCTTTATTAGTATCATTACGTCTTCCTCTAATAATCCCCAACAATGTCTCTCCCACCCTTCCTTCCCACCTCTTCCTAACATCACCGCTTTATCACTGACAGGTCTCAATTTCCCCTGGAAAATAGGAAGATTACACAGTAAATCACTATGATACCAGGAACTAGACAAAAGCTTCAGGGGACCATGACACAATATCCTGAGAACGTCCTAAAAATTTGACAAACCCGGGAACTACATTAAACATCCAGGGAACAATGACAGAATGTCCCTAGAACGTTCAGGGGACCATGACACGTACCTGGCACAAACTGGGAACTATAAAAAGTTTGCCCAGAAAACGATCCCTTGGGATCATCACACAATGTCCTAAGGACTAATAAAATGTATGTCCTTGAGAACATCCTAAAAGCGTCCTGACATGGTCCTCAGTGACATCCTGTAACGGCGTTCTTCGTTTGTCGAAAGAGAGTCGGACCGAAATGCAGCGTGGTGGTTACTCATGTCTTTATTGAAAAAAAGTGACGATACATGAAATAACTATAATAAATACAAAAACAACAAACGGAACGTGAAACCTAATACAGCCTATCTGGTGAACACTACACAGAGACAGGAACAATCACCCACGAAATACAAAGCGAACTCAGGCTACCTAAATACGGTTCCCAATCAGAGGCAACGAGAAGCACCTGACTCTGATCGAGAACCGCCTCAGGCAGCCAAGCCTACACTCGACACACCCCTAATCAACCACAATCCCAATGCCTACAAAAAAAAACAATACGACAACACAATAACCCATGTCACACCCTGGCCTGAACAAATAATTAAAGAAAACACAAAATACTAAGACCAAGGCGTGACAGAACCCCCCCCCCCCCCAAGGTGCGGACTCCCGGACGCACCTCAAAACCATAGGGAGGGTCCGGGTGGGCGTCTGTCCATGGTGGCGGCTCCGGCTCGGGACGTGGACCCCACTCCATAAATGTCATAGTTCCTCCCCTTCGCGTCCTGGGATAATCCACCCTCGCCGCCGACCATGGCCTAATAGTCCTCACCCAGAACCCCACAGAACTGAGGAGCAGCTCGTGACTGAGGGGCATCTCTGGACTGAGGGGCAGCTCGGGACTGAGGGGCAGCTCGAGACTGAGGGGCAGCTCGGGACTGAGGCAGCTCGGGACTGAGGGGCAGCTCGGGACTGAGGGGCAGCCCGGAACTGAGGGGCAGCCCGGAACTGAGGGGCAGCCCGGAACTGAGGGGAAGCCCAGTACTGAGAGGAAGCCCAGTACTGAGAGGAAGCCCAGTACTGAGATGAAGCTCAGGTAGGTAGTAGGCTCCGGTAGATCCTGGCTGGCTGGCGGATCTGGAAGATTCAGGTTGACTAGCAGATCTGGAAGATTCTGGTTGACTAGCAGATCTGGAAGATTCTGGTTGACTGGCGGATCTAGCTGCTCTATGCAGACTGACAGCTCTGACTGCTCCATGCAGGCTGACAGCTCCTTGCAGACTGGCAGCTCTTTGCAGACTGACAGCTCTGACTGCTCCATGCAGGCTGACAGCTCCTTGCAGATTGACAGCTCCTTGCAGACTGACCGCTCCTTGCAGACTGACAGCTCCCTGCAGACTGGCAGCTCCTTGCAGACTGACAGCTCTGACTGCTCCATGCAGGCTGACAGCTCCTTGCAGACTGGCAGCTCCTTGCAGACTGGCAGCTCCTTGCAGACTGACAGCTCCTTGCAGACTGGCAGCTCCTTGCAGACTGGCAGCTCCTTGCAGACTGACAGCTCTGGCTGCTTCATGCAGACTGACAGCTCTGACTGCTCCATGCAGGCTGACAGCTCCTTGCAGACTGGCAGCTCCTTGCAGACTGACAGCTCCTTGCAGACTGACAGCTCCCTGCAGACTGGCAGCTCCTTGCAGACTGACAGCTCTGACTGCTCCATGCAGGCTGACAGCTCCTTGCAGACTGGCAGCTCCTTGCAGACTGGCAGCTCCTTGCAGACTGGCAGCTCCTTGCAGACTGACAGCACCCTGCAGACTGGCAGCTCAGGCTGCTTCAAACAGGCAGGAGGCTCCGGCAGCGCAGGAGAGGAGGAAAACGCTGGCTGCGCTGAACAGGCGGGAGACTCCGACAGCGCAGGAGAGGAGGAAAACGCTGGCTGCGCTGAACAGGCGGGAGACTCCGACAGCGCAGGAGGGAAGGAAGGCTCTGGCTGTGCTGAACAGGCGGGAGACTCCGACAGAGCAGGAGAGGCAAGGCGCACTGTAGGCCTGATGCGTGGTGCGGGCACTGGTGATACTGGAGCGAGGACACGCACAGGAAGCCTGGTGCGGGGAGCTGCTACCGGAGGACTGGTGTGTGGAGGTGGCTCTGGATAGACCAGACCGTGCAGGCGCACTGGAGCTCTTGAGCACCGAGCCTTCCCAAGCTTACCTGGCTCGATGCCCACTCTAGCCCGGCCAATACGAAGGGCTGGTATGAACCGTACCGGGCTATGCACCCGCACTGGAGACACCGTGCGCTCACTAGCATAACACGGTGCCTGCCCGGTCTCTTTAGCCCCCCGGTAAGCACAGGGAGTTTGCGCAGGTCTCCTACCTGGCATAGCCATACTCCCTGTAAGCCCCCCCCCAATACATTTTTGGGGCTGACTCTCAGGCTTCCATCCGCGTCGCCGTGCTGCCTCTTCATACCAGCGCCTCCCTGCTTTAGCCGCCTCTAGTTCTTCCTTGGGACGGCGATATTCTCCAGGCTGAGCCCAGTTCCTCCTCCCATGTCCAATTCTCCAAGTGATGCAGCCTCTCCCACTGCAACTGCTCTTCACGATTAGCAGGGAGAGTTGGCTCAGGTCTGACATCCGACTCAGCCACTCACCCTCTGAGCCCCCCCCAATACATTTTTGGGGCTGCTTTTCAGGTTTCCTTGCCAACCGTGTTCCCTCGTATCGTCGGCTCTTATCTCCGGCTGCCTCTGCTCTCCTAAGTGCCTCCACCTGTTCCCATGGGATGCGATCTCTTCCAGCCAGTATCTCCTCCCAAGTGTAACAACCTTTGCCATCCAATACGTCTTCCCATGTCCATTCCTCCTTTCGCTTTTCCTGCGGTCGCTGCCTGTAACCACGCCGCTCGGTCCGTGTGTGGTGGGTGATTCTGTAACGGCGTTCTTCGTTTGTCAAAAGAGAGTCGGACCGAAATGCAGCGTGGTGGTTACTCATGTCTTTAATGAAAAAAAGTGACGATACATGAAATAACTATAATAAATACAAAAACAACAAACGGAACGTGAAACCTAATACAGCCTATCTGGTGAACACTACACAGAGACAGGAACAATCACCCACGAAATACAAAGCGAACTCAGGCTACCTAAATACGGTTCCCAATCAGAGGCAACGAGAAGCACCTGACTCTGATCGAGAACCACCTCAGGCTGCCAAGCCTACACTCGACACACCCCTAATCAACCACAATCCCAATGCCTACAAAAAAAACCAATACGACAACACAATAACCCATGTCACACCCTGGCCTGAACAAATAATTAAAGAAAACACAAAATACTAAGACCAAGGCGTGACACATCCTGGGAACTTACAGGGTACTAGACAAATGTCCCTCAGAGAACGTTTCCTTGGGACCATCACACAATGTCCTAAGGACTAGTAAATGTATGTCCTGAGAATGTCCTAAAAAGGTCCAGACGTTGGTCCTTAGTGATGTCCTGGTAACTTACAGGGAACTAGACAAGGTTTCTCAGAGAACGTTTCCTTGGTACCATCCCTCAACGTTCTTAGATCTTTTCAAGAACGTCAATAGGATAACTTCACGCCGAAACCCTTAAAGGACCTAATGGGAACGTTAGGACGTCCCGTTTGCTGGGAAGTCTTAATTTTTTTTAACCATAAATGGTCGCCAGTATTCTGACCTAATAAACCACACATTGTTTATTAAAGATATATATTTTTGATGTGTAGATGAGGCATCAAAATTACTCTTGAAGTATTTGCAGAATTTGGAAGGGAAACAGTGTGGTTTATTAGGTCAGAATGCTGCCTTTGACAGCCATTTATGGTAAAAAGTAAGATAGAAGGTTATCACTCCAAATTAAGCCAGAAAGGACAACCAAATATTACTAAAAGTAAGTTAGAGTTAGAAAATACTCCAACTTGGATTGGTCTAGTTGACAAATATGTATTTTTCAAAACATTCATTTCAACTATATATACCATGAGAAAATATTTTATATCACATGTATAAAAAGCACATCATGCTTTTGATCCATTTTGATGTGATTTTAATAGAATTTCACAGTTTTCTTACCACATTTTTTGCCACATTTCCATAAATATTTTCTACAAACTTCAAATGTACAATATTCATAATCAGAGCCCTATTAGCCTTTCTGAGGGGTAAATAAAATGCTTGGGTCTCACAGGGTTAAAAATATATTTTTGTCAAATAAGAAATAATAAGCGAACAAATTGAGAATTTGTACCGTAAGGAGGGAAGATTCTTGCTTAATGAAATGCCATTCAGTCAGTGGAGAGATGTGAAAAGGGCGGCTGTCCCAAAAAAGGAAAACCAAATGTCAGAATTTCACTAAAAATCTTCACTTTTGGATAGAGAATATTTATAGCCCCCCATGTGATGCTAAATTGGTATATTTAGCAGCCTTAATTGGAAATTAGAAGAATTAAGATTGACATTGAAGAGCTCTTTGTAGTTGAATTGTTAAATGGATTGTTAACTTTTAAAACTTATTTATTATATTACAGTACAATTTTCTTTGTATGTGATCAAAGAAATAGTCATTGCCATGTACCAACTATTGCCATGGTAGATTGACAGTGTCATAGACAATAAACATACATGTTTTCTCTAATGTTACAACTTGGCAAAGTAGCAGATGCATTTCTGACTGTAGCTATGAAGCATCATTTCTTCGGCTCACAATGCCAGTGATCATGGCCTTAAAAGAATAGACATAGGAGAAGGTTGAGTTAACATGGAACAATGTGTGCTTTTGTTCAATTAGAGAAGCATTTGTCTGCCACCCATGTCTCCTCTGCTCTCCCCTCCTCTGCCAACAGCCTAGTAAACCGTAATTACCCTCAAATGGCAAAAAATGATGTTGATAAATTACACAAGCAAAGAAAACGCGTGAAAAACACCCAAGCCTATCACACGCATAAAAGCCAAGAGAAATGTATGTTATATTTTCAACACACAGCTCAGGCTAGGGCGAGAGAGAGCGAGAAAACAAATTAACGAGAGCATAATTTTTAAGGTAACTAATTATTTCTATTTGTCTTTTGTCACACTTCTCTAATTCTGCGATATTAACACAGTCTGTGTTTATTAATTGCTTTTGCAGTGCTTTTGAATCGGTTCCAAGAGGCAGTTCTGGCCGTTGTAGCAGCTACCAGACAGCCATGCTACTGGGACTGCAGCTCTCGCCTGAATATCTTCCCCAGTATCTCTTCTCTGGTTCCAACCTGTTTGCCCTTCGATGTGTTGGGCAAGTTAACATGACCGAGAGATAAAGTTGCGAGATTAAACATCAAAACAGTTCATGTAAAATAAAAATTAAATGAATGAATGTCACTGAAGCAAAAAAATGAAAAAAAGCCCTTTAATTGTCTTCATAAAATATTTGCATGAGCTACATTTGCATAATGTAAATGTATTAATTAATCTTTCAAAAGGAATTTTATGCTGAGAGAAGCCCAAAAAGCATTGTTTTATTCAGCATCTAATGAAATATTTATCCCCTTTAATGAACTTTTCATCTTCATTATACAAATGGCTAAAGTTTTTACATATTTTAATGAGTCTTTCATCAATATTTCTCACTCAAAAATGGAAATCAGTATGTTTCAACATTTGCACTAATACTGCAAACTGGAGGCGGTGTAAGTTGATTAAAACAGAACAAACATGCAAGGAGTTCCACCAATTTGTTTGCCCAAATTGAAAATGTTGTCTACAATTTCCAAGAGAACCTTATGTCAAAAATACATTTCTTAATTCTCTCCTGATCATTTTATTTTCCCTGAGCAATGTGATGTTTTGCACACTACTATGCCTGATGCGTTACTTCACAACTTATCAAAAGTGATAATCAGCCACGCTTTCACCTCCCCATACCATTCTCACAATTCCCTATAAACAGCTGTGACAGTGAAGCCGATCAGACAGAAAGGCAGAGAAAGGTGGCATAGCATTTCATCCACCATGGATGTGTCTACTCTCCTCCCCATCCAACCCCCTCCAACCACCACCACCTTCCTCTCTTCCCTTTATTTTTAGCCCTTTGCATTTACACTGTAATGGCTTTTACACATAACTCTGCAGTGTTGCTTGAATAGAGGCGGCCAGAGTGCAATACCTTGGAGACCCACGGCAGGTTCGGATAATTAGCCCTGTGTTTGTCTTTCCACTCCATCTCCCCACAATAAGCCTTTGTTCTTTTTCCACCCAGCTTTTCATACACATACATACAGCACACTGATGCATCGACGACAGAAGGCTGGGGATTTAGGTACACGGTGCAGTGATGGATGCTCTCCTATCATAAAGTGTTGTATCATTGGTTGTGAGATTTAGGATATTAGTGAGTGAGAACATGTACTCATCAAAATGTTTATGGAGGAAGGTTTCATCATATTATATTGTATTTTCCATATAGAATTGAGAGGCTCCTCTGATTCATATATGGCTCAAAATATAGTGTGCCATGGACCTTAAGAGGCCAAAGGTTAAATGGTCCAATAGTGAGATTACAGAAGATCAATGAATGTGAGTCTCTTCAAAGCCTATAACTAACGTACCATTTTCTACTAGATGTCGCTCTATGTCTCGGACCTCACATTGTGTCATATCTGACTGCCAGGCAGCAACACATCGCTCTTCTCAAGCTGTCGCTGCTTTAAGTCTCTCGGTGTGCTTTTCTAAATTTAATTATTTAGGTTCACTGCCAGAGAGAAGAAAGGGCTGCTTAAGGCACAGTAATGCAGCGCAGAGGAAATACGGGGGTAATAAATGTCAAACATGCTCCTGAGCTGCGCCTAACAGATGCTTTTACCAGCCCCGCGTCAGAGGCAGCTCTGCTCGCTCAGGCGTACCACTCAGAGACGAGTGTTCTTTGAAAATGGACAAAGCTCGTCAGGTTGCAGGTGTCTAGAGATAGCATCAGAGAAGAATGGCTCTGCCTTTTTCAATAAACACTTTTTATTGAATATCCGAAACATACAATATACTTGCAGTGAAGCCACTCAACAACTACATCATACCAGTCATCCAACAGACTCCCATTCAGAGTGACACACAGAAGTGTCATGACGTTGGCCTGGGGGGTAGGTTTATGACTGTCATAAATACCGCTTCCCCCTTTTTCTTCTCTCTACCCTACTGAGGTTACATTTGCAAAACCCTTGGTTAACATAGAGATTCTGGGAATATCAGAAGGTGGGGGAAAATGAACGGTATTCTGGCTATCCGATCAATTGAACATATGCGGTGGTACTTAATGGATATGATGTCAGTTCGGTTGTCATCTGAGACATTCTCATCAATGAGAAGATGACATAAACTCTACAGTGGAAAGTCTACAATCAGAGTTATCGGATTCACATGGAATTGTTGTTCAATTTAATTGTTTGAATATGAAATTATTCGTGATGGGATGAAATGTGATTTTAGCTTCTAAAATGTGAGATTTGGGTTTTCATAAGATAGGGCTCTGCTCAATCAGTGGCCCGCCCATGTGAAGGGACATGGGCTATAAAACTTTTCTTATTTTTTTAAATATTTTTATTTTATTTTACCCCTTTTTCTCCCCAATTTCGTGGTATCCAATTGTTTAGTAGCTACTATCTTGTCTCGTCGCTACAACTCCCGTACGGGCTCGGGAGAGACGAATGTTGAAAGTCATGCGTCCTCCGATACACAACCCAACCAAGCCACACTGCTTATTTAACACAGCGCCTTCCAACCCGGAAGCTAGGCGCACCAATGTGTTGGAGGAAACACCGTGCACCTGGCAACCTTGGTTAGTGCGCATTGCGCCCAGCCCGCCACAGGAGACGCTGGTGCGCGATGAGACAAGGATTTCCCTACCGGCCAAACCCTCCCTAACCCGGGCGACGCTAGGCCAATTGTGCGTCGCCCCACGGACCTCCCGGTCACGGCCGGTTACGACAGAGCCTGGACGCGAACCCAGAGTCTCTGCTGGCACAGCTGGCGCTGCAGTACAGCCCCCTTAACCACTGCGCCAGCTATAAAACTTTTCAAACACGCACTCCTCTCCCTTTCTATATAAGCCCTTGATGACAATATAACCTCCTGTTCCGAGGACGTGAGGATGACGGTCCTATGTCAGAATGGTTCAGATAATAACTACAGAACCAAGCCAACATCAGCGTGAGCTTTGGTTGCGAATGGTATGAACTTTGAAATCTTATTCACTACAGAAGTGATACCTCCTAGCCGTTGAGTTAGCAACAGCAGATGCAACGAGGGTTAGGAAGGAACAGACAGAGTATCCCGTCTATCACCCATCGACGTTACTACAATGTATTCAATTGACAACCAGAGACATTCTTCAAAGGACTTGGTTGGGCAACACGGGCTTCCATCTACCACCAACCTATCAAAGCGCAGCTCAGAGTAAATATTCATTGCATTTTCCTTTTCCAAATGGGCGGTAATTTAGAATGCATAAGATACTGTATTTACGATAGTACAGCTTCGGCCTTTCTTCCTCAGTCTTCCCGCTCCTTCACTCAAACCCAGCCCCTTTTCTTTCTGTAACAAGCTGTCATATCTGTTCCGCCCACTAGGGACGTTTTCCTTTATGATGTAATTTGTAATCAAGTTATGATTTAATTATGTGTATGTGTAATTCTGTGTGATTAGTTAGGTATTTAGTAAATAAATGACTAAACCCAATTTTGTATTGCTGATTCAAATTGTTAGCCAGGGTTCGTGCAGATAACCAAGAATTTACAACTTTCAGATGAGACTAAATTAAGATGACGATTAATATTGACTGCTATTGATGTCAAATTTAACTAGATTTTTAAGATTCTTTCGTGGTACCCGACTCTCTAGTTAATTACATTTACATGATTAGCTCAATCAAGTAATATTAATTACGGAGAAATGATTTTATAGAATAGCATGTCATTTCACTTAATCCGGCATAGCCAGATACACGACAGAAGCATCCAGGGTCAATGCCCTGCTCAAGGGCACGTTGACGGATCTCCCACAAGGCCAAAAAACGTGAACCTGAACCCTCCAAGATCCCCTACACAGTTCCCCAATAGCTGTCCCTCGACACCCCCCCCCCGCAATATTTTTTTTTACAATTAATTCCATTCCCCCCCCAAAAAAAATGCACCAACAACCAAGAGAATGAACTAAAGAGAAAAAAGGCAAGAAAAACAGACCCAAGAGAATGAACTAAAGAGAAAAAAGACAAGAACAACAGAACCAAGAGAATGAACTAAAGAGAAAAAAGACAAGAAAAGTAGAACCAAGAGAATGAACTAAAGGGAAAAAAGACAAGAAAAGTAGAACCAAGAGAATGAACTAAAGAGAAAAAAGGCAAGAAAAACAGAACCAAGAGAATGAACTAAAGGGAAAAAAGACAAGAAAAGTAGAACCAAGAGAATGAACTAAAGGGAAAAAAGACAAGAAAAGTAGAACCAAGAGAATGAACTAAAGGGAAAAAAGACAAGAAAAGTAGAACCAAGAGAATGAACTAAAGAGAAAAAAGGCAAGAAAAACAGAACCAAGAGAATGAACTAAAGGGAAAAAAGACAAGAAAAGTAGAACCAAGAGAATGAACTAAAGAGAAAAAAGACAAGAACAACAGAACCAAGAGAATGAACTAAAGAGAAAAAAGACAAGAAAAGTAGAACCAAGAGAATGAACTAAAGGGAAAAAAGACAAGAAAAGTAGAACCAAGAGAATGAACTAAAGAGAAAAAAGGCAAGAAAAACAGAACCAAGAGATTGAACTAAAGGGAAAAAAGACAAGAAAAGTAGAACCAAGAGAATGAACTAAAGGGAAAAAAGACAAGAAAAGTAGAACCAAGAGAATGAACTAAAGGGAAAAAAGACAAGAAAAGTAGAACCAAGAGAATGAACTAAAGAGAAAAAAGGCAAGAAAAACAGAACCAAGAGAATGAACTAAAGGGAAAAAAGACAAGAAAAGTAGAACCAAGAGAATGAACTAAAGAGAAAAAAGGCAAGAAAAACAGAACCAAGAGAATGAACTAAAGGGAAAAAAGACAAGAAAAGTAGAACCAAGAGAATGAACTAAAGGGAAAAAAGACAAGAAAAGTAGAACCAAGAGAATGAACTAAAGGGAAAAAAGACAAGAAAAGTAGAACCAAGAGAATGAACTAAAGAGAAAAAAGGCAAGAAAAACAGAACCAAGAGAATGAACTAAAGGGAAAAAAGCCAAGAAAAGTAGAACCAAGAGAATGAACTAAAGAGAAAAAAGGCAAGAAAAACAGAACCAAGAGAATGAACTAAAGGGAAAAAAGACAAGAAAAGTAGAACCAAGAGAATGAACTAAAGGGAAAAAAGACAAGAAAAGTAGAACCAAGAGAATGAACTAAAGGGAAAAAAGACAAGAAAAGTAGAACCAAGAGAATGAACTAAAGAGAAAAAAGACAAGAAAAAGAGCAAACAATAATGCATTTTCTTTTTTAATAAACACAATTAAAATAAATGTAAAACAAAGAACATCAAGGACAACTAAAATTATAACAGCAATGCCAACTGTATATGTTTGTGTGCATGTCTGGCACTATTGCATGTATGTGTGTGTTCTTGTACTGTATGTGTGTATTTGAATGAGAGTGTGTGTATATGCATGTGTACAAACACCTGCACGGCATCAGCCTCAGGCAAACCAGCATTAGTTGTAAAAACACTGTCCCTCAGTGTCACGCAAACATACTTTTTGTTATGTTTGATTTAGACTTATTTGTACTTTTATATTTGACCATCATTCTATCTCCCGCACAGCAACTCCAATTCCACATCCCAACCCTCAGCTTCTCTCAGCCCATCCCTCCTATCTCTGCTGGCCACCCTCTTCGGGTTTTTACGCAACACATATGTTTCAATAAACACTCCTTCCATACAGGAAGTGTCATGTGTAAAACTCTTCTTGAGTGCAATATTATTTTCAAACAAGCATGTCAGGTGAGATGTCTTTAACACATCTGACGTGCAATTGTCAGGTAGACAGCGTAGGATAGGGGCAGTTCCTTGTATGATTTGTCAGGTAGACAGCGTAGGATATGGGCAGTTCCTTGTACGATTTGTCAGGTAGACAGCGTAGGATATGGGCAGTTCCTTGTACGATTTGCCTTTTGTCTAAGATGAAATGTGTAGACAGTTGTATCGGCCTGGTTTTATTTCACTATTTCAATGCATGAGACAGACAAACAATGGCATAAAGAGTCTCTTCAAATGCTGCTGCTCGATTTCACAGTTTGATCCAACAGATGATGCAAATCATTCGTGCAACAATTATAGACTTGACTTTGTAGGATAAACAATATTAATATCTGTTGTTAAATCTACAGTTGTGAGTGATGATATGCTTGAGTAACTTAGAGCAAATAGGGACATTGGAAGAGTATTGGATAAAAGTAGGCCTATTCCATGTGTATTGGAAGTTCTTAGATCAGATTCTTTGATGTTTTCAAGATTTTGTCAAATCAGAACACACCTCTTCAAACATTTCATGTAACATTATTATTCAGTTAGGTTATTGTGGGAAAGCATCACGCACGCTAGCAACCACACTGGTTGTGTTTTTGGCGACTCTCAGGACAAAGCTTAACCCCATATTTCCAGGTTGAGTCAGCATGGCCAGTACGCTATTGGCTAATCCCTCTCTACTGTGTTCTTTCTTTCAGATGGAAGACTGTTCTTGAAAACCACAGTGATGTACTGATAAGAAGATGATGAGCTAAAGAAAATAAACAATCTGACGGAGATTGTCAAGAGCCCAGGTGGATTTCGTAGCAGAAACAGGTCACACTGCGTGTACTGTAGCAGTTCAATGGAAGTGTGTTTGGCCAAACACCGGAAAAGGGTTGTGTCTGAATGTAGAAACTATTTTTCTCACAGATATCAACATTACATAGTCGCTAAAGCAGGTTTTGATTAATTGAGGTTGGTTGTTTAAAAAAAATCAATAATTGCACAGTAAAAATGTACCAAGGGGTACACTGTTGGTAATATCGCAAAGAAATTCACAGCACTGAAGATTTTTTATACTGTATTTCAACCAGCGACAAAGCTTTGAACATGATCAGACTCAGAGGTTGTGTTTTGTATTTCAAGTTTAATTCCGAGATGTAAACAAAATATATATAACGCTTGGAAAGAACCTCTGTGATTTTTTTTATTTATCCGTATGTTGATCAAAAGAGACGACTGAGATTTGATTTGAATGTTTTCTAAATTAGAAGAAAATACAATAAAGTTTCCTTTTTACCATTGTTGTTATACCAGAACTGATGATAATGACACACTAACACACTCTATCAAAAGCTGAGTTGATTAATATGGTATGTGTATATAAAGTTAAGAGGTGGTATTGTGTATGCAGTAGATCTATTAGGAAGACAATACCGACATTCATATGAATTTATAGTTTGTTTTTGTTTCATTTCTGAACCATCATTCTTTCAAATAGCTGCCATTTTGGTGAAAAAGCATGCAGGCATGTAAATGTTTGTCCTGGAATTATGATATTTAATAAATCCTATATTATGCTGAACAAATACGTAGGGTTGATTCACTTAAGCCCAACTGATTTTGAAAATGTACTCGAACATTTTGCTTTTAAATAAATAACTTTGGCTGTCAATGGTAACCCTTTGCAACAGTTAGTATCACTTTTTATTGAAACACTTGGGGCCACTTTCCCAGACACATAACCATAATCCATTTAAAATGAAAATCCTTTTTAGTCCAGGATAAGGTTTAATCTTTTGTTCCTAATGTGTGGCTGTTCATTTGTTACATTGACTGGTGATAATCGCATATTAACACTAGTTAATGAATCTCCTCATTTAAGCCAATTTATTCAGAAGTCAAAACACTATATGCAGTGACTTCTGAAATTATTCAGAACCCTTGACTTTTTCCAAGTATTTTTAGGTTACAGCTTTATTCTAAAATGTATTTATTTTTAAATTCCCCCTCATCAATCTACACACAATAACCCATAATGACAAAGCAAAAATAGTTTTTTTTAAATGTTTGCTAATTTAGTTATTTTTAAAAACACTGAAATATTACATTTGCATAAGTATTCAGACCCTGAGTAAAACTCAGTACTTTGTTGAAGCACCTTTGGCAGCGATTAAAGCCTTGAGTCTTCTTGGGTATGACTCCACAAGCTTGGCACACCTGTATTTGGGGAATGTTCCTCCCATTCTTCTCTGCAGATCCTCTCAAGCTCTGTCAGGTTGGATGGGGAGCGTTGGTGTGCAACTATTTTCAGGTCTCTCCAGAGATGTTCGGTCGGGTTCATGTCTGGGCTCTGGCTGGGCCACTCAAGGCCATTCAGAGACTTGTCTCAAAGCCACTCCTGCGTTGTCTTGGCTGTGTGCTTCCGGTCGTTGTCCTGTTGGAAGGTGAACCTTCACCCCAGTCTGAGGTCCTGAGCGCTCTGGAGCAGGTTTTCATCAAGGATCTCTCTGTACTTTGCCTCGATCCCAGTCTCGATCCCAGTCCTAGTCTCCCAGTCCCTGCCTCTGAAAAACATCCCCACAGCATGATGCTGCCACCACCATGCTTCACCTTAGGAATGGTGCCAGGTTTTCTCCAGAAGTGACGCTTGGAATTCAGGCCAAAGAGTTCAATCTTGGTTTCATTGGACCAGAGAATGTTGTTTGTCATGGTCTGAGAGTCTTTAGGTGTCTTTTGGCAAACTCCAAGTGGGCTTTCATGTGCCTATTACTGAGGAGTGGCTTCCGTTTTTGTCACTCTACCATAAAGGCATGATTAGTGGAGTGCTGCAGAGATGGTTGTCCTTCTGGAAGGTTCTCCTATCTCCACAGAGGAACTCTAGAGCTCTGTCAGAGTGATCATTGGGTTCTTGTTCACATCCCTGATCAAGACCCTTCTTCCCCGATTGCTCAGTTTGGCCAGGCGGCCAGCTCTAAGAAGAGTCTTGGTGGTTCCAAACTTCTTTCATTTAAGAATGATGGAGGACACCGTGTTCTTGGGGACCTTCAATGCTGCAGAAATGTTTTGGTACCCTTCCCCAGATCTGTGCCTCAACACAATCCTGTCTCGGAGCTCTACGGACAATTCCTTCGACCTCGTGGCTTGGTTTCTGCTCTGACATGCACTGTTAACTTTGGGACCTTATATAGACAGTTGTGTGCCTGTCCAAATCATGTCCAATCATGATTTGGAAAGGCACTACAACTGGAGTCCAATCAAGTTGTAGAAAGATCTCAAGGATCATCAATGGAAACAGGATGCACCTGAACTCAATTTTGAGTCTCATAACAAAGGGTCTGAATACTTATGTAAATAAGATATTTCTGCTATGTATTTTTTATTAATTTGCACACATTTCTAAAAACCTGTTTTCACTACGTCATAATCGGGTATTGTATGTAGATTGCTAAGGATTTGTATTTATTTAATCAATTGTAGAATAAGGCTGTAACGTATCAAAATGTGGAAAAGGTCAAGGGGTCTGAATATTTTCAGAAGGCACTGTATATATAATTTTTCAGAAATGTTTGTAAATTAACTTTTATTGTTTAAAGAAATTATGAAAGAGATCGGTGTGTTTATTCACTATCTAAACATGGCATGGGGTTGTTCAATGACAGACATGTATTTGTTTAAAATCTATCACGTGATGGTTTCATTTCAGAGGGACAAATAATCATGTTATTTTTGCCAAAATGCTATATATCCGCCTCACTCTCAGAGAAATAAGTAGTACTGATAGGTTTTACACAGTTAAATGTAAGAAATAACAACTTTTCTTTTGGTAAAGAATTGTATGAATGATACATTTGTCAGATCAATCTGTATGTATTACATTTAACATTTTTGTCATTTAGCAGAGTCTCTAATCCAGAGCGATTTACCGTACATTTTAAGATAGCTCGGTGTGACAACCACATATCACAGTCAAATATGCAGGATATGAACATTCCATTCCAGCTAAACAGTGGATATACAGCGTTTTGAACACAAAAAAATATCCATACACATCTACAATATATGAATAAGAAATCTGAGAACAGTAATATTTTACACACACATGAAGGTACCCATAAGCAATCATTTCTGATGAAAAAACACAAATGTGGATATAGCGTTTATATATAGATATAGCGTTTGAGAAATATACAGACAATACAGCAGCGAGAAAGAATGACTAGGAAACAACTAGCCAACCTTCTCAGTTGTACAATATTTGTTTAAAAACTCAAGCAAAGTGCATTGCATAACATCAGTGGCTGATGGATATAGGATTAAATAGTATATTAGCTTGTCTTAAAGTTCCCTTGCAAATCAACAATGTATGTTAATGCCATCCTGATGCAGCAAAAATAAGGCATTTTACTTTATGGAAAGATGTGCTTCATTTGTATTCAAAAGGAAGGTTGAATAGTTTCCTACACCGGCTGAGTCAACTCCTATACAGTATGTATGAGTTCATTCCTGAGACAGGGACTGATGTCTGTCATATACTGTAAAAGAAACAGGCTGTGTTTGAAAAAATGTAAGGAAAAGAGTGTCCCATGTTCACACTTTGGCCTAGATTCAATCAGATCAAGTGTTATCGGACGATAGCCAACACCCGCATAGCTGATGTTTTGGCAGTGTCGGAGGTGTGACTGGGTTGGAGCTGTCAAATCGGTGAGAAGCTGCTCTTGATCATTGTCATGAAGCCACACCCTTTCCACTCGTGTTAGAAGTTCAGAACGAGAAAGTGTAGGCTATATATAAATAATGACACTAATGTAAAATCATTCAAATAAATAATGAGGATTTCTGTCAGCCAATCGAGATGTCGATTACATCACATTCCAGTGTTTGAACTTGTAAACAAGGCTGCATGGGATTTCTCTTAACGCAACTCCGTGCAGCCAATGGCAATGTCCGATTCAGGTATAATGCCAGGAGCCTCTTGTGGATTTGACAGCTCTAACACAGTTCCAACACTGACAAAACAACTGCTATGTGGATGTCAGCTGAATTGGATCTGATTGAATAGAGCCCTTTGTTGTTTTATTTTGAAAGTTTGTTGCGATGGAGTTTGTAGGTTTGTTGTTGACTTGTCGTGAATAACTTACATAGCACCCCTTCATTGTACTTCAACTTTAAATAAACTTCAAATGTTGATGATAACCAATGTGAGTTAATTATGTTGCCCAAAGACTGGACCTGATTCAATTAAACCTGCACAGTAGATACAGTACCATTTTAGTTAGCATAGATTAGTAGATTTGTTGATAGACTCACAATATGTTTCTGCAAGGACTATTAATATTATATTTCCATCATGAAAATCAAGCCCTTTAATCAACAATATGTCAAAGTTTTCATCAACAATATGTTATTGTCGGGCTATATACTCACCATTGGAGCAATAGTTAGAGAACAGTGCAGTGGTCATGAAAGCTCATGATTAGGGTTATTTGTGAAAGGTGTATACAAAAAATATATACTGGGCTGCTATGCATTTCATTATCGCCACTCCTTCACAACTAATTATAGTCATAATTATATATGTATGTGTCTGGTCTTTTACATTTAAGTGTTTCCGTTTAACTTAAATGTGGTACATTTACACAACTCTAATGTCACGATCGTCGTAAGAATATTCGGACCAAAGCGCAGCGTGATATGGGTTCCACATATTTATTGTGGAGTGAAATGCACAAAACAATAAAGAACAAACCAAATGTGATGTCAATGGAGCGCTCACAGGCAACTACACATAAACAATATCCCACAAAACACAGTGGGGAAATTGCTGCCTAAATATGATAAACAGCTGCCTCTGATTGGGAACCATACCAGGCCAACATAGAAATAAAACAACCTAGATGACCCACCCTAGTCACACCCCGACCGACCCAAAATAGAGAATAAAAAGGCTCTCTATGGTCAGGGCGTGACAGTACCCCCCCCAAAGGTACGGACCTGGCTCTATAGGTTAGGGTCCAGGTGGGCATCTAGTGTCGGTGGCGACTCTGGTGCGGGGCGAAGTACCCACTCCGCTCGTGGATCCACCAGCATCGGTGGCGGCTCTGGTGCGGGACTTTGCCCCCGCCCAGACCACAGGTCCGGCCATGGAGCTGGGTAGAACGCCGTGCCCGGACTGGGCTCCGGCGCATAGGAAGGTCCCTGCCATGGAGTGGGACTGGACATCGGGTCTAGACTGGACATCGGTGCAGAGAAAGGCTCCGGCCCTGGAGTGGGACTGGACATCGGGTCTAGACTGGACATCGGTGCAGAGGAAGGCTCCGGCCCTGGAGTGGGAATGGACATCGGGTCTAGACTGGACATCGGTGCAGAGGAAGGCTCCGGCCCTGGAGTGGGAATGGACACCGGGTCTAGACTGGACATCGGTGCAGAGGAAGGCTCCGGCCCTGGAGTGGGACTGGACACCGTGTCTAGACTGGACATCGGTGCAGAGGAAGGCTCCGGCCCTGGAGTGGGACTGGACACCGTGTCTAGACTGGACATCGGTGCAGAGGAAGGCTCCGGCCCTGGAGTGGGACTGGACACAGTGCCTGGACATCGACACAGTGGAAGGCTCCGGCCCTGGAGTGGGACTGGACACCGGGTCTAGACTGGACATCGGCGCAGAGGAAGGCTCCTGCCATGGAGCGGGACTGGACACAGTGCCTGGACATCGGCGCAGAGGAGGGCTCCGGCCATGGAGCTGGGTTGGCCGCCACGCCTGGACTGGGCACCGGCACAGAGGAGGCTCCTGCCCTGGAGCGGGACTGGACACCATGCCTGGACTGGGCATCAGTGCCCTGGAGGCCTGGTGCGTGGAGCCGGCACAGGTGGTACCGGACTGGTGACACGCACTTCAGGGCGAGTGCGAGGAGCTGGCACAGGACGTACCGGACTGGGGAGGCGTACTGGAGACTTGGTGGGTAGAGCCGGCACACATGGTACCGGACAGATGACACGCTCCTCAAGGCGAATGTGGAGAGCTGGCACAGGGCGTACAGGGCTGGGGAGGCGTACTGGAGACCTGGTGCGTGGAGCCTGCACAGTTTTAACCAGACTGCTAGCACGCTCCTCAGGACCAGTATGGAGAGCTGACCCAGCTGGCATCAAACTGATAACACGCTCCTCAGGACAAGTATGGAGAGCTGACTCAGGTGGTATCAAACTGATAACACGCTCCTTAGGGTGAATGTTGTGCATCATACACCAACACAACAACTCTCATTTCTCTCTCCTCCAATTTCTCCAACTCACTGACGGTCTCTGACTCTCTCCATTCACTCTCCTCCAAATTCTCCCTCTTCTCCCAGATTGGCTCTGGTTCACTCCTCTGCCCCACCGACCACCCCGTGTGCCCCCCCCCCCAAAAAAAATTGGGGGGGAGGCTGTTCTTTGGGCTTTCGTTGTGGCTGCGAACCACAGCGACAATCGCTGTCTTCCCTTCTCTCCTTGCGTCTGCTTCCAAGGAAGGATTTCGTGTCCTCCCATTATTTCCTCCCAAGTCCAGGATATCTTCTCCCGTTTGATCTCCTCCCAAGCCCAGGATACCTTCTCCTCCTGGGCACGCTGCTTGGTCCTGGTGTGGTGGGATCTTCTGTCACGGTTGTGTGGAGAGACGGACCAAAGCGCAGCGTGATATGGGTTCCACATATTTATTGAAATGAAATGCACAAAACAATAAAGAACAAACGAAACGTGATGTCAATGAAGCGTTCACAGGCAACTACACATAAACAATATCCCACAAAACGCAGTGGAGAAATAGCTGTCTAAATATGATCCCCAATCAGAGACAACGATAAACAGCTGCTTCTGATTGGGAACCATACCAAACCAACATAGAAATAAAACAACCTAGATTACCCACCCTAGTCACACCCCGATCTACCCGAAATTGAGAATAAAAAGGCTATGGTCAGGGCGTGACATATAAGCACAAACAGATCATCTAAATGGATCATATTTCAGATATCTAAGCACATTTTCAATTGATTGAGTACAACAAACAAATTCACTGTCACTTGTTCACTTCACCAAATTACTCTTTCAATTTGGATACATATTCAATCTGCGTATCTGCTTTTCAAAATGCAATATTCACTTTACCTTTGATATGATTTTCTTGTTCTTAACAATACAATTAACTACTCAAAATGTATAACTACTGAACAAAAAGTATGTATCACCTAGTTAACATAGAGTATATCGTTTGATAACTGCTGAGCACTGTACAATTCTATATTTTGTCCTCTTAAATGTATCTATTTCACATCCATTTATGTTGTAAGAACAAACAAAATCATATATGGATGTGGCTGTAAGTACTACATCATCATTCTCAATCAGCCAGTGTAGAATAGAACAAAGTGGAGTCACTACATGCTACCATTTGGAATGATAGTGAAGTGTTCAATGCACTGCTGAAAAAGATTAATGGGTTGTGTGCAAAAATATATATATTTTTTTAATTTATCTGTTATTTTACCAGGTAAGTTGACTGAGAACACGTTCTCATTTGCAGCAACGACCTGGGGAATAGTTACAGTGGAGAGGAGGCAGGATGAATGAGCCAATTGTAAACTGGGGATTATTAGGTGACCGTGATGGTTTGAGGGCCAGATTTGCGAATTTAGCCAGGACACCGGGATTAACACCCCTACTCTTACGACAAGTGCCATGGGATCTTTAATGACCTTAAAGAGTATATTCCACTCATTATCTGAATTCCTTTGCTAGACTTTAAACTGATGAATTTCAAGCAGGGAGACAAGCGACACCGTTTTTATTGTATCAGTTTATAGTTTTTATTTCACCTTTATTTAACCAGGTAGGCAAGTTGAGAACAAGTTCTCATTTACAACTGCTACCTGGCCAAGATAAAGCAAAGCAGTTTGACACATACAACAACACAGAGTTACACATGGAGTAAACAAACAGAGTCAATAACACAATAGAAAAAGTATATACAGTGCCTTGCGAAAGTATTCGGCCCCCTTGAACTTTGCGACCTTTTGCCACATTTCAGGCTTCAAACATAAAGATATAAAACTGTATTTTTTTGTGAAGAATCAACAACAAGTGGGGCACAATCATGAAGTGGGACGACATTTATTGGATATTTCAAACTTTTTTAACAAATCAAAAACTGAAAAATTGGGCGTGCAAAATTATTCAGCCCCTTTACTTTCAGTGCAGCAAACTCTCTCTAGAAGTTCAGTGAGGATCTCTGAATGATCCAATGTTGACCTAAATGACTAATGATGATAAATACAATCCACCTGTGTGTAATCAAGTCTCCGTATAAATGCACCTGCACTGTGATAGTCTCAGAGGTCCGTTAAAAGCGCAGAGAGCATCATGAAGAACAAGGAACACACCAGGCAGGTCCGAGATACTGTTGTGAAGAAGTTTAAAGCCGGATTTGGATACAAAAATATTTCCCAAGCTTTAAACATCCCAAGGAGCACTGTGCAAGCGATAATATTGAAATGGAAGGAGTATCAGACCACTGCAAATCTACCAAGACCTGGCCGTCCCTCTAAACTTTCAGCTCATACAAGGAGAAGACTGATCAGAGATGCAGCCAAGAGGCCCATGATCACTCTGGATGAACTGCAGAGATCTACAGCTGAGGTGGGAGACTCTGTCCATAGGACAACAATCAGTCGTATATTGCACAAATCTGGCCTTTATGGAAGAGTGGCAAGAAGAAAGCCATTTCTTAAAGATATCCATAAAAAGTGTTGTTTAAAGTTTGCCACAAGCCACCTGGGAGACACACCAAACATGTGAAACCAAAATTGAACTTTTTGGCAACAATGCAAAACGTTATGTTTGGCGTAAAAACAACACAGCTCATCACCCTGAACACACCATCCCCACTGTCAAACATGGTGGTGGCAGCATCATGGTTTGGGCCTGCTTTTCTTCAGCAGGGACAGGGAAGATGGTTAAAATTGATGGGAAAATGGATGGAGCCAAATACAGGACCATTCTGGAAGAAAACCTGATGGAGTCTGCAAAAGACCTGAGACTGGGACGGAGATTTGTCTTCCAACAAGACAATGATCCAAAACATAAAGCAAAATCTACAATGGAATGGTTCAAAAATAAACATATCCAGGTGTTAGAATGGCCAAGTCAAAGTCCAGACCTGAATCCAATCGAGAATCTGTGGAAAGAACTGAAAACTGCTGTTCACAAATGCTCTCCATCCAACCTCACTGAGCTCGAGCTGTTTTGCAAGGAGGAATGGGAAAAAATTTCAGTCTCTCGATGTGCAAAACTGATAGAGACATACCCCAAGCGACTTACAGCTGTAATCGCAGCAAAAGGTGGCGCTACAAAGTATTAACTTAAAGGGGCTGAATAATTTTGCACGCCCAATTTTTCAGTTTTTGATTTGTTAAAAAAGTTTGAAATATCCAATAAATGTCGTTCCACTTCATGATTGTGTCCCACTTGTTGTTGATTCTTCACAAAAAAATACAGTTTTATATCTTTATGTTTGAAGCCTGAAATGTGGCAAAAGGTCGCAAAGTTCAAGGGGGGCGAATACTTTCGCAAGGCACTGTATATAGTGTGTGCAAATGAGGTAAGATAAGGGAGGTAAGGCAATAAATAGGCCATAGTGGCGAAATAATTACAATTGAGCAATTAAACACCTGAGTGATAGATGTGCAGAAGATGAATGTGCAAGTAGAGATACCGGGGTGCAAAGGAGCAAAAGATAAATAAATAAATAACAGTATGGGGATGAGGTAGTTGGATGGGCTATTTACAGATGGGCTATGTACATGTGCAGTGACAGCTGGTGCTTAAAGTTGACAAGTTACGCAGAAAAGATAATCTTGTACAATGTTGCCTAGGGCAGAATTAGCATTTTTACTGTAGCCAACGGCTTTATAATACCTCTATTTCTGGTCATCTTGTCCTAAGTATGTACTGTAGGATAATGAAACTGTAAGACTGACATATTTCTCAACATGCTCACAATTGGACACAAATAATATTTTTTTTTATAGTCAAATACTGCATGGAAAATGTAATTTACCATCTACTATTCTTTTTATCCAGCTTTTCAAAAATACGTTTAGAAATGTTTATCTTGAATACAATGCTATTGGATTAAATGACTGTTTTAAAAGTATTAAATGGTGACCCCATCATTATCTGATGTGTTGGTGACTAAACAAAATGTTAGCATTGTATTTCATGGAAAACGTTTTTGCATAATAGTTCAGGGGTGAAAGATGTGAAATCCCAATGAATGCACAATCAAAGGTTCTAATCATAAGTTGGATGCATTCCAAGTGTCATCAGTTTAGAGTTTTGTTCTTAGAGTTTTTAAAATATACCTGAGTGGCGCAGCAGTCTAAGGCACACTAGAGGTATCACCACAGACAATGGTTCAATCCCGGGCTGTATCACAACCGGCCCTGATCGGGATTCCCATAGGGCGCAGCGTCCCGGGGTAGGCCATCATTGTAAATAAGAATATGTTCTTAACTGACTTGCCTAGATAATTAAATAAATACATATTTTTTAAAACTACATCTGAAAAATGTGCCAAAGTGATTGAAAAAAACTTTGACACACCTATGAATGTGTCAAATTTAGTTTTGAGGTTTCATACATAGAATGTACGTACAGTATGTCATGCAGGTATATTGTACACTAACAAGATTAATGAGTGTATTGTTCTCAGTAAAGGAACATGTATGAGTATTGAAATTATGAGAATGTCGTGTAAAAGTACACTACATGGCCAAAAGTATGGAGTTGCCCCCCCCCCCGTTTCTGCAGGGGGGATTTGCTTCCATTCAGCCACAAGAGCATTTGTGAGGTCAGGCACTGATGTTGGGCGACTAGGCCTGGCTCACAGTCGGCGTTCCAATTCATCCCAAAGGTGTTCGATGTGGTTATCCAATGCATAGGCTATATGATAGAGAGTTATAGACTACTGCACATTACGCACGACTTCAAAACATAAGAGCCCATAGATGTAGCTAGCTACAGTATATGCTCTCTTGGGTAAATAAATGAAACTAGCTCCAGTAGGTAACATTTTTTGAGTGTGAACTGTATTACTGTACCGTATTGTATTATACTGTATTGTATGGGCTGGAATTACGCAACTCGTTCAAACCATGATAAAGCTGAGAACATGCGATTCTGGTGCAGCACATGCGGTCTACAAAGTTACAAGTACAGGCTAGCGAATTAGATTTTTGTTTTGAAATACAATAGGGCCTATTTGTATAATTAGTAAGCTGACGCATGCATATAGTACCTTTCATAAAATGGCTTTCACTTCTCTTCACGAAGGTTGAATGGTTATGGGTGTAAATAAATCACTGCGACGCCTACCGCCATCACGCGTTCGCTGTATTTAACGTTCAGCAAATAAGAGCTTGCGTCCCTCTTCAAATAGTCTATTGGTATAAGAAATGGCAACAAGAAAAAATGTCCAGCAAGCTATTTTAGTGTAGCTTTTCCTGCATGGGGTTCCAATTACAGTTTTTTAGGAGTGAGGCCAGCGCAAGAGACAGGGTATAAGTTAGAAGCGTATTATGCATAACACATCCTTCATTAGCTACATTTAAGGCTAATACTGCATTGAATGTATTACCTGAAAGACGTAGGCTAAAATATCTTGAGCAGATTATCTATTTTGCTATCTATTGCATTTTAGCCACTCTGTCGCTGCTCATCCATATATTTTATACTTATATATTCTCAGCCCATTCCTTTACTAGATTGTGTGTATTAGGTTTTGTTGTGGAATTGTTCGATTTTACCTGCTAGATACTGCTGCACTGTCAGATCAGGAAGCATAAGCATTTCGCTACACTTGCAATAACATCTGCTAACCATGTGTATGTGGCCAATAACATCTGCTAACCATGTGTATGTGACCAATAACATCTGCTAACCATGTGTATGTGACCAATAACATCTGCTAACCATGTGTATGTGGCCAATAACATCTGCTAACCATGTGTATGTGACCAATAACATCTGCTAACCATGTGTATGTAACCAATAACATCTTATTTGATTTAGCTATGGAACCCTGACCTGTTCACCTGACGTGCTACTGATCCTGTTTATATCTCTCTCTCTCTCTCTCTCTCTCTCTCTCTCCCTCTCATATCACCCATACCACTACTATTTGGAATAATACTAATAATAACTAAGTTACTGTTTACTATGCAGATGTTATTATTCAGTGTCCCTCAGGCTATGGCAGGCAAATACTTATTTGGCTTCAAGAGTAGCCATTGCTCATTTTCCTCTGCGTTTAATAAGTTAAAATTTGGAATAAATGTATTAGTTTCTGTGAATAATGAATCTCTTGGGGAGGAATATTTATCACAGTAAAGGAGAAAGTGCATCTCTGTTTCTACCTCCACTGCAGTGACCACATACACGCTCCTCTTTGAGTAGCCATGTCTTTTTATGTCTGCCGGTTTCTTTTGCCAATCGGTGGTCACTTGGTAAGGATCTGTCTCTGCTTCGTATCTCTGACAGAGTAGAGATAATCAGCCAATTCATATTCTCTGTTTAGGGCCAGATAGCAATTTAGTCGGATTTGGGATTTTGTTTAGTTTTTCCAATGTTGTAAATATGAATCCTTTGATTGGTTCATGATTTTGTTTATTGGAATTCTTTCTTTTGAAAGAGTGGTGGTGTCAGCCTGGTTGGTTCTGTCCAACACCAGCTAACTGAGAGGGCTCGTTTCTGGGCTCAGCTCTTGTGAAGTGCTTTAAATTGCAGACTTGAATTTGGACTTGAATTTATATGTAGCCAACATTTAAATGATGTTTTCTCTATTTGTATTACCACTGGAAAGCGGCATAATTCTGCCCTACATGCATTGGTTGGTGTATTTCTTTGGACTTGTGGGATTTCCCGACAGAATTCTGCATGTAGGGCTTCAATTGGATGTTTGTCCCACATTTTAAAGTCCAGTTTATTCAGTGGCCCCCAAACCTCACTTCTGTAACGAGCTATCTGTAGGATTACATTGTCAAGTATTTTGGTCCAAATTCTAATTGGGATGTTGATTTTGAATAATTTCATTTTTATTACATACAATGCTCAGCGGGCTATTTCTTTGAGTGCATTCACTGCCATATTAAAGTTTCCCGATGCAGACCGAGGTATGAGTCATTTTTAGTGTGTTCAACTATGGTGTTGTTAATTAAGTGTGAATTTGTGTTTCTGACATCTGGGATTTAAACAAATAAAATGTACTGCCAGGGCCCAACTTTGGCAATATTTCTCTAGAATGTTAAGGTTCTGTTGAAGACCTTCTTTGGTTGGTGATAGAAGAACCAAATCATCAGCAAATAGCAGGTATTTTACCTCTGTGTTAAATAGTGTGAGTCCTGGGGCTCCAAACTCGTTTTTCAACCACTTCACAAATTTCTTTTTTACAAATTATAATTTAGGCATGTTGGTTCGGACATCTACTTTGTGCATGACACAAGTAATTTTTCCAACAATTGTTTACAGACAGATTATTTCACTTAGAATTCTCTGTATCACAATTCCAGTGAGTCAGAAGTTTACACACACTAAGTAAACAGCTTGGAAAATTCCAGAAAATTATGTTATGGCTTTAGAAGCTTCTGATAGGCTAATTGACATCATTTGAGTCAATTTGAGGTGTACCTGTGGATGTCCAGTGGGGCAAAAAAGTATTTAGTCAGCCACCAATTGTGCAAGTTCTCCCACTTAAAAAGATGAGAGGCCTGTAATTTTCATCATAGGTACACTTCAACTATGACAAACAAAATGAGGGGAAAAAATTCCTGAAAATCACATTGTAGGATTTTTAATGAATTTATTTGCAAATGATGGTGGAAAATAAGTATTTGGTCAATAACAAAAGTTTATCTCAATACTTTGTTATATACCCTTTGTTGGCAATGACAGAGGTCAAACGTTTTCTGTAAGTCTTCACAAGGTTTTCACACACGGTTGCTGGTATTTTGGCCCATTCCTCCATGCAGATCTCTCCTAGAGCAGTGATGTTTTGGGGCTGTTGCTGGGCAACACAGACTTTCAACTCCCTCCAAAGATTTTCTATGGGGTTGAGATCTGGAGACTGGCTAGGCCACTCCAGGACCTTGAAATGCTTCTTACGAAGCCACTCCTTCGTTGCCCGGGCGGTGTGTTTGGGATCATTGTCATGCTGAAAGACCCAGCCACGTTTCATCTTCAATGTCCTTACTCAAAATCTCACGATACACGGCCCCATTCATTCTTTCCTTTACACGGATCAGTCGTCCTGGTCCCTTTGCAGAAAAACAGCCCCAAAGCATGATGTTTCCACCCCCATGCTTCACAGTAGGTATGGTGTTCTTTGGATGCACCTCAGCATTCTTTGTCCATCAAACACGACGAGTTGAGTTTTTACCAAAAAGTTATATTTTGGTTTCATCTGACCATATGACATTCTCCCAATCTTCTTCTGGATCATCCAAATGCTCTCTAGCAAACTTCAGACAGGTCTGGACATGTACTGGCTTAATCAGGGGGACACGTCTGGCACTGCAGGATTTGAGTCCCTGGCGGCATAGTGTGTTACTGATGGTAGGCTTTGTTACTTTGGTCCCGGCTCTCTGCAGGTCATTCACTAGGTCCCCCCGTGTGGTCTGGGATTTTTGCTCACCGTTCTTGTGATCATTTTGACCCCACGGGGTGAGATCTTGCGTGGAGCCCCAGATCGAGGGAGATTATCAGTGGTCTTGTATGTCTTCCATTTCCTAATAATTGCTCCCACAGTTGATTTCTTCAAACCAAGCTGCTTACCTATTGCAGATTCAGTCTTCCCAGCCTGGTGCAGGTCTACAATTTTGTTTCTGGTGTCCTTTGACAGCTCTTTGGTCTTGGCCATAGTGGAGTTTGGATTGTGACTGTTTGAGGTTGTGGACAGGTGTCTTTTATACTGATAACAAGTTCAAACAGGTGCCATTAATACAGGTAACGAGTGGAGGACAGAGGAGCCTCTTAAAGAAGAAGTTACAGGTCTGTGAGAGCAAGAAATCTTGCTTGTTTGTAGGTGACCAAATACTTATTTTCCGCCATAATTTGCAAATAAATTCATTAAAAATCCTACAATGTGATTTTCTGGATTTTTTTTCTCATTTTGTCTGTCATAATTGAAGTGTACCTATGATGAAAATTACAGGCCTGCCTCGTCTTGTTAAGTGGGAGAACTTGCACAATTGGTGGCTGACTAAATACTTTTTTGCCCCACTGTATACCAGCGCTGTTGCCAGATAATTGAACATTCATCTCTCTATCATAAGCTGCATCCAATGTTGTTTTAGAGAATTTGGAAGTACTGTACATCCAACCAGACTCACAACTGCAGACCACGTGCATGGCCTCGTGTGGGAGAGCGGTTTGCTGATGTCAGCGTTGTGAACAGCGTGTCCCATGGTGGCGGTGAGGTTATGGTATGGGCAGGCAAAGCGACAGACAATGAACTGTTGAGTTCTAGTTTGAAATACTTACAATGCTAGAAGTTAAAGGTTACATGTATGAGGAATGTATATAGTGGGGTCAATAGAGGCTGTTTAAGAGCCAGGGCCCTGACAAGTTACTAAGTAAGGGTAAAGGCACATGGCTTACTTCCTATGGCTACAAAATAGAAATAAAGACAATTGAATAAAGGATAATAACATTATCCATATATATGAAATGGTCACTGATAGCTGTGGATTAGTTTGTGGGCAGAGGTCAGGTCAAGTCACATGAAGGGAGAAGGAACAGTTTATTACCCAGATCACTTAACTTCCTGCCTAGCAACAAGGATGAAGAAAAGGAGAGAAAAGGAGAAGTAGCCACCTAAAGGGGGTTATAAATATGTGTTTGTGTTAACAGGTCTTTGTCTTTGATGCTGTTTGACCCAGTGGGTGAATAAACTTGGCTTGAGCTTTTAGTTTTTAATCTGGTTATTTAGAATCTACCAGTTGGTGCTGAGAGCAGGGTTCACCACGATTTACAGTTGAAGTAGAGTGTCTGAATCAGTGAAACAGAAGCCGGCACCAAAAACAAGGTAGGCACAGTTCCTACACGTGTTACGACTCATTCTGATATCTTGTGGAGATTAATTGTAATGCCTGAACTTATTCAGTAGTAGGTATATGGTGGTAGATTTATGATATGTGACCAACGATTCTTTGTCTATGCCTCGACAACATCCGGTGAAATTGCAGAGTGCAAAATTCAAAAATACAAAATTCGTAATATTAAACATTCATGAAAATACAAGTGTTATACATCAGTTAAAAGCACATTTGTTAATCCAGCCGCTTTGTCAGATTTCAAAAAGGCTATATGGCGAAAGCATACCATGTGATTATCTGAGGACAGCGCCCCGCATACAAAAGCATTAAAAAAAAAATCCAACCAACAAGATGCATCACAAAAGTCAGAAATAGCGATAAAATAAATCACTTACCTTTGAAGACCTTCCTCTGTTTGCAATCCAAAGCTTCCCAGCTACATCACAAATGGTTGTTTTGTTCGATAAAGTCCTTCTTTATATCCCAAAAAAGTCCGTTTACAGTTGGCACGCTTCTTTCAACAATCCACCTGTTTCTCCGCATTCAAAATGCATACAAAATGAATCCCAAACGTTACCAATAAACTTGGTTTCAAACAAGTCAAACAATGTTTCGAATCAATCCTGAGGGACCCTAATATGTAAATAAACAATACAATTTAAGACGGAGAATAGTATTGTCATTACCTGAGATAAATGACGAGGTGCGTGCCCTCACTGGAACGCGCTACAAACACTACAGCCAAAATGGGAGCCACTTACAAAAACTACAAATTCTAGCTAATTTTTCAAAAAACAAGCCTGAAACTGTTTCTAAAGACTGTTGACATCTAGTGGAAGCCCTAGGAACTGCATCTGGGAGGTATTCATTTTGTATTCCCATTGACAGTCATTGTAATCAGTGGTGAGCTGCAAAAAAAATATTCTGGATGGATTGTCCTCGGGTTTTTGCCTGCCATATCAGTTCTGTTATACTCACAGATATTATTTTAACAGTTTTGAAAACTTTTGAGTGTTTTCTTCCAATACTACCGATATGCATACACTAGCTTCTGGGTCTGGGTAACAGGCAGTTTACTTTGGGCACCTCATTCATCCAAACTTCCATATACTGCCCCCTAATCCCAAAGAAGTTAAGCTTTAGCCCCACCTATCTCGTTTTGCTCTCGGATCGCACACTTGACGCTCTGCCAAATTAATTGTTTACCTCTGGATAACATGAAAACAGCATAACCAGCTCTGTTGGCAACTATTTCATTACGCTTTTTTACAGACGTTTATCGGCCATATTCAACGGGTGCTGTACACGCGTCACATAACGAGCCAGCTAGCTAACGTTAGCTGGTTAACAACAATGAACAAAGTGCCAACAATGAACCAAGTGCCAACAATACCTAACATTAACTAATGAACCAGACAGCTAACGGTAGCTAGTTAAACAACAATGAACAAAATGCCAACAATGCCTAATATTAGGTTCTAACTTGAAAAGCAAACAGCTCTGGGAAACAAATAATAATGTCCGCCAGAGAGCCAGCCGAGTAACGTTACCTTGCTAGCTAACAGTACACTTTAGCTTGAAATGAAACCACTTTCTGTCAAAATTAGAAATGTGTAATATCTGAAAATGTAGCAAGCTAACACTGTATACCTGTATACATCATCATGCATGCTGGATGCATTTCCCTGTCAGGAATGTCATACCACGGTTGCCCTTAGGTTGAAGATGTAATGCAGAGACAGGTGTTTTTTCCATCTCTTTAGCTATCATAGTCTAATTCTACTGATTTCAAAACTTGATCCTCCAGAAAGTGGAGAGCAACACTTATGCAGCTCAACTACACAATACATTTTTTTTATAAGGAACGTTTGACATGATTACAACACAGAATGACTAGCTCAATTAGACAGAAGCCATCAATATGGCAGACCAATTCGAACTCCTCTCTCGGCATGTCCAGCCCACTCATTATCTCAGCCAATCATGATTAGTGGGAAGGTTGCTAACTTTTTATGTGGCTTGACCACCAAGGCTCGTAATTTAACAATTTTATTCATATTTATAAATGACAAACAAGTTTGTGATTAAAGGCACATGTTCGAGAAGGCATTTCTGCCCCAATTTTTTTTAACGTTCAAACGGCTCTCCTATGAAGTCGTGACTTGCGACATATGCCTAGTTTCCTGAATCGGGTCACATATATGGTAAGTCCCGGAAGGTAAGCCCAAGCAGGCTGGTACCTTCAGGCTGGGACCTCCTAGCGGGTAAATCCCGAGTGGGGTTGGTTCCCTACTAGACCTGTAAAGGGAGGATGAAAGTCCAGCCACGGTGGCCGTGCGGCCGTGTGTGTATGGATAAATTGTCATTCTTGTGTAATAGTACGCTAGGTTGTAGAGAAGTAGTCCATGGGAGAAGGACAACAGAAGGGAATGTGGATAGTGATAAAAGGTTGGCTATAAGTTCTGGAGGAGAGTCGCATTCATGGTTAGAAAAGCAAGAAGATATTCAAACGTTGGTTGAACAGGATTTGTGTGTATTAGCAGTAGAAATAAAGATAGGTTGTTTTATGCCTTATTGGGGCGGGGAACCGTGACATCATTTTGGTAAATTGTTTTGTCAACAACAGTGATATTTGAGGCATAACACTGGTATAAGATATTAGGTCACCCGTATTCTCCAGTAATAAATTGGCAGATGCTTTAGTATTGGTTCTAATACAAAGTATCAGGTCCCTTGACCAAATTATTAGGCACCTATACCGTAATTACTCTCCAGGAAGTGAGTACCACACTACCTGAAAAATAATTAAAATCGGTGTGTATTAGAGCCATGGGTGAGGAGATCTAAACACTCTGGACACCGTAGGGAAAGGGGTCGGAATAATAATAATTAAAATGGCGACCGGCAGTCCCGATTCTCCCTGTAATTACAGACATTAGAGATTTAAGTACACTGCTCAAAAAAATTAAGGGAACACTTAAACAACACAATGTAACTCCAAGTCAATCACACTTCTGTGAAATCAAACTGTCCACTTAGGAAGCAACACTGATTGACAATAAATTTCACATGCTGTTGTACAAATGGTATAGACAACAGGTGAAAATTATAGGCAATTAGCAAGACACCCCCAATAAAGGAGTGGTTCTGCAGGTGGTGACCAGACCACTTCTCAGTTCCTATGCTTCCTGGCTGATGTTTTGGTCACTTTTGAATGCTGGCGGTGCTTTCACTCTACTGGTAGCATGAGACGGAGTCTACAACCCACACAAGTGGCTCAGGTAGTGCAGCTCATCCAGGATGGCACATCAATGCGAGCTGTGGCAAGAAGGTTTGCTGTGTCTGTCAGCATAGTGTCCAGAGCATGGAGGCGCTACCAGGAGACAGGCCAGTACGTCAGGAGACGTGGAGGGGCCGTAGGAGGGCAACAACCCAGCAGCAGGACCGCTACCTCCGCATTTGTGCAAGGAGGAGCAGGAGGAGCACTGCCAGAGTCCTGCAAAATGACCTCCAGCAGGCCACAAATGTGCATGTGTCTGCTCAAACGGTCAGAAACAGACTCCATGAGGGTGGTATGAGGGCCCGACGTCCACAGGTGGGGGTTGTGCTTACAGCCCAACACCGTGCAGGACGTTTGGCATTTGCCAGAGAACACCAAGATTGGCAAATTCGCCACTGGCGCCCTGTGCTCTTCACAGATGAAAGCAGGTTCACACTGAGCACATGTGACAGACGTGACAGTCTGGAGACGCCGTGGAGAATGTTCTGCTGCCTGCAACATCCTCCAGCATGAGAAGTTTGGCGGTGGGTCAGTCATGGTGTTGGGTGGCATTTCTTTGGGGGGCCGCACAGCCCTCCATGTGCTCGCCAGAGGTAGCCTGACTGCCATTAGGTACCGAGATGAGATCCTCAGACCCCTTGTGAGACCATATGCTGGTGTGGTTGGCCCTGGGTTCCTCTTAATGCAAGACAATGCTAGACCTCATGTGGCTGGAGTGTGTCAGCAGTTCCTGCAAGAGGAAGGCATTGATGCTATGGACTGGCCCGCCCGTTCCCCAGACCTGAATCCAATTGAGCACATCTGGGACATCATGTCTCACTCCATCCACCAACGCCATATTGCACCACAGACTGTCCAGGAGTTGGCGGATGCTTTAGTCCAGGTCTGGGAGGAGATCCCTCAGGAGACCATCCGCCACCTCATCAGGAGCATGCCCAGGCGTTGTAGGGAGGTCATACAGGCACGTGGAGGCCACACACACTACTGAGCCTCATTTTGACTTGTTTTAAGGACATTACATCAAAGTTGGATCAGCCTGTAGTGTGGTTTTCCACTCTAATTTTGAGTGTGACTCCAAATCCAGACCTCCATGGGTTGATAAATTTGATTTCCCTTGATAATTTTTATGTGATTTTGTTGTCAGCACATTCAACTATGTAAAGAAAAAAGTATTTAATAAGAATATTTCATTCATTCAGATCTAGGATGTGTTATTTTAGTGTTCCCTTTATTTTTTTGAGCAGTGTATAAGTGTATAACACATGTCTCTAGTCTATTTTACCATTACCCTATGAGATACAATTATTTATTTAACAGTTGTTGTTGTAAGGTTCAGTATTTCTTTTCTTAGTCAACCTTGTGTTCTGTTTCGTTATGTTCTTGAACGTAGCCCTGTTTCTTTGTGTTCTTGAACTTAGCCCTGTCTTTCTGGTCTCATCAGCTCCTTATTCAGTTCAGCTCATTCTGTTTGTGCCTTTGTGAGGTATTGTTAGTTTTGACTCTACTAATCTCCTCCCTAAGTATTCATTTCATTTTTTTGTACACATAAATCAGGATATGTATCAAGTATCATGTATCCAAAATGGAAATGACGAGTTCCCTGGGGCACTGGCACTTTGGTAAATATGCAAATTGATTTGTTGTTAATGGTTGACAGTTACTCCAAAGGGATTGAGGTTTTCCACACCTCGAGTGATATATGTGTATTGCTGTTGTTATGTGTATTGCTGTTGTTGTTCTGGTTTCTGACTTTGTTTCAATACAAATGTCACCAGATTGGTCTGCTGTATGGCCGGGATTTCTCCCTAAGGGTTAGCGCTCTAACATCCCGACCCTGCAGCCCTGCGGTGAGGTACCAGTATGATAAGAGAGTATGAGCAAAATGGTTTCAGCAAGTGAATTATGCTATTTGACATTCGTGTTAGAGATTTTGGTATTAAGACAATGAGGGAATATAATAATTTGATAATAGTTATTTCTGATTCTGGAAATGCAGACCGTGCTAAAATGTTGTTTTGGTCTGTCCTCTCTCGAATAATGGCTAAGGTGACCACAGCACCTTGATGCATGGAAGGGATCATTTGATCCAGAACAGTGTGAACCTCAAACCCCCCCCCCCCCCTGTACATGTAGGTGGGGTTGAGCTCAGGTGAGCGATGCGCGGGAAAATCTGATTATTCCCCAGAGATTGACATCAGGACATTATCATGGGCCATCAGCTGTGACAGGCATGAGTTTTATATGTGCCAGTGGGAAGATGAATTATAACGCTATCTGAAGAAGAAAATAAAGAATCCGCCAAAAGATGAGTGTCGGGAAGGACGGTGCTGGTCAACTGTGCCTGTAAATTGATTTAGAGTTACCCTAAAATTTGAGGTATCAGGTTGATTGTGGATGTCTACACACTGAGAAATGTATGGTAATTTTGGTATTAAATGCATTGAGATACCGATCTGTCATTAACATGCCACTTGCGACAGTGAAAGACAAGGATAAACAGGCTGTAATGAGAAGTTAATACTGGTAAATAAGTAGTACATAGTGTTTATATAATTTCCTTGTTTGTAAATGTACATTCTAACTGTGTCGGTGTGCTAAGTTTAGGGTCTCGAATTCGAGTGATAGACTCAAGTTGAAGCACTAAGGACTGTCATTCCAAATTTAGGATGGATAAGGTATCAAGTGTTTTAATTATGATTGGGAGGGAGGGAGGGAGGGAGGGAGGGAGGGAGGGAGGGAGGGAGGGAGGGAGGGAGGGAGGGAGGGAGGGAGGGAGGGAGGGAGGGAGGGAGGGAGGGAGGGAGGGAGGGAGGGAGGGAGATCACTGCCCATAAGCTGTGAGGAGAGCACAAAGTGAGGGGAGGGTGCTTGCTCGAATTTGTTAAATCAGACTTTATTTATTCACATGCACCGAATACAACAAGTGTAGACTTTACCGTGAAATGCTTACTTACAAGCCCTTAACCAACAGTGCAGTTCAAGAAGAGTTAAGAAAATGTTTACCAAGTAGAATAAAATAAAAAGTAATTGTAAAAAGTAACACAATAAGAATAACAATAACTAGGCTATATACAGGGGGCACCAGTACCGAGTCAGTGTGCAGGGTCACAGGCTAGTTGAGGTAACCTGTACATGTAGGTGGGGTTGAAGTGACTATGCATAGCTAACAAACAAACAGTGAGTAGCAGCAGTGTACAAAAGGGGGGCCTTCCTCTGACACCGCCTGGCATATAGGTCCTGGATGGCTTGGCCCCAGTGATGTACTGGGCCGTCCGCACTACCCTCTGTAGCGCCTTATGGTCAGATGCCGAGCAGTCGCCATACCAGGCGGTGATGCAACCGGTCAGGATGCTCTCGATAGAGCAGCTGTAAAGTCTTTTGAGGATCTGGGGACCCATGCCAAATCTTTTCAGCCTCCTGAGGGGGAAAAGGTTTTGTCGTGCCCTCGTCACAACTGTCTGGGTGTGTTTGGACCATGATAGATTGGGGGCCGGGGCCTCCCGGGTGGCGCAGTGGTTAAGGGCGCTATACTGCAGAGTCCCTGGGTTCGCGCCCAGGCTCTGTCGTAACCGGCCGCGACCGGGAGGTCTAGCGTCGTCCGGGTTAGGGAGGGTTTGGTCGGTAGGGATGTCCTTGTCTCATCGCGCACCAGTGACTCCTGTGGCGGGCCGGGCGCAGTGAACGCGAACCAAGGTTGCCAGGTACACGGTGTACCCTCCGACACATTGGTGCGACTGGCTTCCGGGTTGGATGCGCGCTGTGTTAAGAAGCAGTACGGCTGGTTGGGTTGTGTATCGGAGGACGCATGACTTTCAACCTTCGTCTCTCCCGAGCCCGTACGGGAGTTGTAGCGATGAGACAAGATAGTAGCTACTACAACAATTGGATACCACGAAATTGGGGAGAAAAATAAAAATGGTAATGGGGGCCTGTTCGGAGTGCGATTGACATTGCGTTATCTGTGGATCTGTTGGGGTGGTATCCAATATGAAGTGAGTCTAGGGTGTCCTGGAGGATGCTGTTGATGTGAGCCGTGAACAGCCTTTCAAAGCACTTCATGGCTACCGACGTGAGTGCCACGGGGCGGTAATCATTTAGGCAGGTTACCTTCGCTTCCTTGGGCACAGGGACTATGGTGGTCTGCTTGAAACATGTAGGCATTACAGACTCTGTCAGGGAGAGGTTGAAAATGTCAGTGAAGACACTTGACAGTTGATCCGCGCATGCTTTGAGTACACGTCCTGGTAATGCATCTGGCCCAGCGGCTTTGAGAATGTTGAATGTTGAGTCTAGGAAGGGTTTCCTACTTCCTGTCCTCCGAGACGGAGGTTATTAGAGAACCCACTAGATTGTAGCTTGGGTTAATCATGAGGGGGACAAGGATAGTAGGGGTTTTCGTTTTACTATGTCATCAGAATCCTAATGTTAAAGTCCATCAATACATATGGCTTGCTGGATGATACAGTACAATTGATTACATACAAGCTCATTGTCTGTGTTTTTGACACCCGAGGATGAGGATGAAGGAGACTGGCATGGAGACTAGCCTTATATTTTTTCCATGGCAATTTGAATGCACAGAAATAAGGCGACAGGATCCTGAGGCCCATTGGAACACGCCGCCATCAGCTCATGTCTCAGCATGATAATGTACGGCCCCATGTTGAAAGGACACAATTCCTGGAAGCTACAAATGTTATAACTTCTGTACACATTATATGCTGTCATTCTGATCCTTTTTACTTTTTATCAGACTTGCTTTCAATGAGAATGACAGATCTTTAACTTAACTAACATTTCTATTTGAATTTGGTCAGATCGCGCACAAGGCTACATATTGCACATTTATCGAAGCTTGGTCTGCCACCAAAAAGTTTGCTTTGTACACCAACAACAATATATTTTCCTCATTATTATCTTGATATGAAGCACCGCCAGAGAAGGTATTAAGGGCTGTCCAGACAGCCCCGTCTTGTTATGGGCAATTCTCACTCAGGCTATTTATACCTGGTAGGAGGGGCACATTGCAGCACTCTGATTGGTGCTTCACACAACCACACCTGACGTTTTTCTACGCTGAGTCGGCCCACATCTCATGCTGTTTCCTAATTCCGCACCAGCCATTACCACAAGCTCGCCTCCCGAAATAAGGTGTCACGAACCTCTTGTGATAGGTAGGAAATAGTAAGACTGAGATGTAATTACTAGGAACCAAACGGAAGCAAACAGGCTGAAACGGAGAGGGACCTACCTGAATATGTCCATTAAGAAACTCGTTGTTGTTGCAAAACATTTTTGCTACGGTGTGCACTAAAGAATATACCCCTGGTAGCATCATGCATACCTAAATTGCCTTTGCTAATTACTGTACATTTCTCTTTTTTATTTGATTGGAATAATTAACTGTGACTGTTGATGCAGATCTTACATTTGTATAAATAACACATTTACGGTGTTCTACCATCACCCACACCATGACTTGATTATTGATGCGGACGTGCATGGCCATTCATTTGACTTCATCCCCTAGTTATTTGGTTTCTTTGGGGGATCATACCACTGATCTGTAACAGGTACAGCACTCTAAACTTGTTAGGAGAAAAACTGAATCAACATTGAGGGACACATTTCTCTTGTAAGCAATTCTGAGAGGAATGTGTTGACACAGCATTGCTTGGCACGGTCCCATTTTGCATGCCTTTTAAAGCATAGCCGTAACACAGCCACAGAGATGAATAATTCACTGATCGCTGCATAATTCAACACAGCATTGTAAAAATTCAAGGTCTGAAACATTTCAAGCTTTTCTCCCCTTTATTAAAAATGAGGTTAAAGTTTCAATCAACCTTGAGGGAGCAATACGACACACAAATAGGCAATCAATCCTGTTGTGGAAACGCCTTATTGTCCAGTTCAGTCTTTTAGTCAGCATTAAGGCCTTCCGCTGTCACTGAGAGCTGAAGTTATAACTACAGTTATACAATGAGATCACATGCTCTGTGTTTATCCAATTATTTCCCTTACCAACACCTGCCATAGGTATCCAAGCTTTGGAATGCAATGTATTCTTTATTTAGGGCACTAAGTCTTGCCCTTTATGGTGAATAGTTTATTTATTCTGTAGGTAGGGCACTAAGTCTTGCCCTTTATGGTGAATAGTTTATTTATTCTGTAGGTAGGGCACTAAGTCTTGCCCTTTATGGTGAATAGTTTATTTATTCTGTAGGTAGGGCACTAAGTCTTGCCCTTTATGGTGAATAGTTTATTTATTCTGTAGGTAGGGCACTAAGTCTTGCCCTTTATGGTGAATAGTTGATTTATTCTGTAGGTAGGGCACTAAGTCTTGCGCTTTATGGTGAATAGTTGATTTATTCTGTAGGTAGGGCACTAAGTCTTGCCCTTTATGGTGAATAGTTTATTTATTCTGTAGGTAGGGCACTAAGTCTTGCCCTTTATGGTGAATAGTTTATTTATTCTGTAGGTAGGGCACTAAGTCTTGCCCTTTATGGTGAATAGTTGATTTATTCAGCATGTAGGGCACTACGTCTTGCCCTTATGGTGAATAGTTGATTTATTCGGCATGTAGGTGTAACGGCCGTTGGTGGAAGAAGGTGAGAACCAAGGTGCAGCGTGGTAGGTGTTCATATTGTTTAATAGGAATAGAACACTGAAAATACAAAAAAAAAAGTGAACGAACAAAACCGAAACAGTTCTGGTGCAGATAAAAACACTCAACAGAAAACAACTACCCACAAAACCCATGTGGGCAAGAGCTACCTAAGTATGGTTCTCAATCAGAGACAACGATAGACAGCTGTCCCTGATTGAGAACCATACCCGGCCAAAAACAAAGAAATACAAAAACATAGAAAAAGGAACTTGGAATGCCAACCCTAGTCACCCTGGCCTAACCAAAATAGAGAATAAAAGCCTCTCTATGGCCAGGGCATGACAGAAGGGCCCTTTATGGTGAATAGTTTATTTATTCTGCATGTAGGGCACTAATGCACTAAACTCTATGGTGAATAGTGTGTCACTGAGACGTAGCCATTGTCCTCACTCATTTTCGCTGACTTTGTGAAATGTGGCTTGTTCTCATCTATTAGTCAGAAATGCTGTTTATTTCTCGATTTGATGCACTGGCAACTGAGCAAACGGCCCCTGAAGCGAGATGTTTCATATCAGTGCACATTTTGTAATGAATTCAATTCAGTAAAAATATGACCATAATGCACGAAGACTTTAAATATAATTCATTGTGTTGTACTGTACTGCGGTAGTTACATCAAGTAGGTTCATTATGCATGCTGGCTGCATATCCAAAACAGGGGCTGCGTTAGTATACGAGCTGTGTGGTGTATTTGCTTGGCTTGCGATGGAGATGTGTCCATACACACATCATCCAGTGTATTCTGCATGGTCCTGTCACTGTCTGTCTGTTCTCTTTGCTAAGTTAACACCGCTCAATTTGATGTGGTTTTGTGCTCACCTGCATCGCTAACTAATGATGACGGTAAAAGGCTCTGCATGGTCAATCCACATCTGCAGTGGCTATACAGCATTTCCTGAGATGCAGCATCCGCAGAAGTCGGAGCACTTCGTGGAGCTGTCATACGCATCCAATAACTTGGACTGCACCACACCACTCGTAATGATTCAGGGCTTATCTATATAGCCACCCCCCAAAATATCAAATAATCATGTCTATATCGCCATCCAGCTATTTACAAGCAACAGGATAAACAAAGTGACACAACCTTACCTCTTCTGAGATGTTGGAGTCCGTTTTTCAGTGCTTGACATAGGAGCTCAGTGAAGATTGCACCATTTTCCCACCTGCATCTTCATCCCGAATTTCCCCATTGCCTGTCAGCAAAACTAGCCTACATTTAGGCTATTGTTATATATTTGTATTTAACTTTATGTTGAGGTAGAAATTTGAGTATAATGCTTGTATAGATAATGACAGATTTGACAAATATCGATTTGTTGAACATGTGGCAATCCAGCATCCTTCTATCTCCACGGTCTGCATTCCATTGACCTCTTTATCGCATCTACACCCAATCTCTTTCCAGGAGTTCAAACAAATTTTGTGTCTTTGAAATACCTATAACGAGGTATCATAAAGATGTTTTTTATATATGAACTTGTTCTGATAGCCTCCATGTTTACTGTCAAATAAGTTGTCAAGGAAGTGAGTTTGTGATTATACAGGATGTATCGCCACCACCTACCGTCAACCAATCATCTCAACGCTGAGCTATACGGTGCTATGCTGATACTACCGCATTGTTAAAAAATGTGGGAGACGCACGGCATCGCCGTAAGTAGCTCTATTTGGCCTCCGCGAGCCTCTGGAGGCTCCGCAATTGCGTCTCCTCTGTACCACATTTTGGATCAAGCATAAATTAAGTTTTCAGTGAGACTCCAAGGCAGTAATTCTCCTTCAGATCTTGAAAACTCTGAAGGTTTGAGGAAGAATACAGTACCAGACAAAAGTTTGGACACAGCTACTCATTCAAGGGTTTTTCTATATTTTTTTACTATTTGTAGAATAATTGTGAAGACATCAAAACTATGAAAAACACATAAGGAATCATGTAGTAACCAAAAAATGGTTAAACAAATCAAAATATATTTTAGATATTAGATTCTTCATAGTAGCCACCCTTTGCCTTGATGACAGCTCTGCACACTTGGCATTCTCTCAACCAGATTCACCTGGAATCCTTTTCCAACAGTCTTGAAGGAGTTCCCACATACAGTTGAAGTTGAAGTTGGAGTTTACATACAGTACACCTTAGCCAAATACATTTAAACTCAGTTTTTCACTAGTCCTAACATTTAACTTATTATGGGCAGGTGGGACGGTACCATCCCACCTGGCCAACATCCGGTGAAATTGCAGAGCACGAAATTCAAACTACAGGATTATAAATATTTAACTTTCATAAAATCACAAGTGTAATCCATCAAAATAAATCTTAACTTCTTGTTAATCCAGCTGCTGTGTCAGATTTTTTAAATGCTTTACAGCAAAATCACACCATGCGATTATCTGAGGACAGAGCGTACAAAAGCATGAAAAACATATTTCAACCAGACAGGTGCGACACGAAAGTCCGAAATAACGATATAATAAATGCCTTACCTTTGGTGATCTTCTTCTGTTGGCACTCCAAAAGGTCCCAGTTACATCACAAATGGTCCTTTTGTTCGATAATGTCCTTCTTTATATCCATAAAAACTCAGTTTAGCTGGCGCGCTTCAGTCAATAATCCACCCAGTTTCCCTCCATCAAAATGCATACAAAATGAATCCCAAACGTTACTAATAAACTTTTCCAAACAAGTCAAACAACATTTATAATCAAACCATAGGTTTTTATGGCGGTTTTGGCAATGGCTTCTTCTTCAGCAATGGCAATGGCTTCTTCCTTGCTGATCGGCCTTTCAGGTTATGTCGATATAGGACTCGTTTTACTGTGGATATAGACACTTTTGTACCCGTTTCCTACAGCATCTTCACAAAGTCCTTTGCTGTTGTTCTGGGATTGATTTGCACTTTTTGCACCAAAGTAAGCTCATCTCTAGGCGACAGAATGCGTCTCCTTCCTGAGCGGTATGACGTCTGTGTGGTCCCATGGTGTTAACACTTGGTACCATTGTTTGTACAGATGAACGTGGTACCTTCAGGCATTTGAAAATATCTCCCAACGATGAGCCAGACTTGTGAAGGTCTACAATTTATTTTCTGAGGTCTTGGCTTTTTTCTTTTGATATTCCAATGATGTCAAGCAAAGAGGCACTGAGTTTGAAGGCAGGACTTGAAATACATCCACAGGTACACCTCCAATTGACTCAAATTTAGCCAATTAGCGTATCAGAAGCTTCTAAAGCCATGACATAATTTTATGTTATTTTCCACACTGTTTAAAGGCACAGTCAACTTAGTGTATGTAAACTTCTGACCCACTGGAATTGTGATACAGTGAGTTAAAAGTGGAATTATCTGTCGGTAAACAATTGTTGGAAAAATTACTTATGTCATGCACAAAGTAGATGTCCTAACCAACTTGCCAAAACTATAGTTTGATAACAAGAAATGTGTGGAGTGTTTGAAAAACAGGCTTTAATGAGTCAAACCTAAGTGTTTGTAAACCTCAAATTGTTGTTTAACCTCTCTGGAAAATGTGGGACTGGCGTCCCACCTGGCCAAAAGCCAGAGAAAATGCAGAGAGCCAAACTCAAATAAATTACTATAAAAATCAAACTTTCATGAAATCACACATGTAAGATACCAAATTAAAGCTTCACGTGTTGTGAATCCAGCCAACATGTCAGATTTCAAAAAGGCTTTTCGGCGAAAGCAAACGATGCTATTATCTGAGGATAGCACCTCTGTAAACAAAGAGAGAGAAGCATATTTCAACCCTGCAGGTGCGACACAAAACGCAGAAATAAAAATATAAATCATGCCTAACCTTTGACGAGGTTAGCACTTCTTGGTCACATAGCCCTTACACAGTCTGGAGGTGTGTTGGGTAATTTCCTAATGAAAAACAAATGATAGTCCCACTAAGCACAAAGCAGATGGGATGGTGTATTGCTGCAGAATGCTGTGGTAGCCATGCTGGTTAAGCGTGCCTTGAATTCTAAATTAATCACTGACACTGTCACCAGCAATTCAAAATTAATCACTGACACTGTCACCAGCAAAGCATCCCCAAACCATAACAACTCCTCCTCCATGGTTCATGGGGTGACCCACCCATTCTGAGATAAGTTGTTCACAAAGACAAGGCAGTTGCAACCAAAAATGTCAAATTTGGACTCATCAGACCAAAGGACAGATTTCCACCGGTCTAATGTCCATTGCTCGTGTGTCTTCGTGTTTCTTGGCACAAGCAAGACTCTTATTATTATTGGTGTTCTTTAGAAGTGGTTTCTTTGCAGAAATTCGCCTGATTCACGCAGTGTTCTCTGAACAGCTAATGTTGAAATGTGTCTGTTACTTGATCAACATCCTCCCAAATACCCTAGACCCACTCCAATTTGCATACTGCCCCAAGAGATCCACAGATGACGCAATCTCATTCGCATTCCACACTGCTCTTTCTCACCTGGACAAAAGGAACACCTATGTGAGAATGCTGTTCTTTGACTACAGCTCAGCGTTCAACACCATAGAGCCCACAAAGCTCAACACCAAGCTAAGGACCTTGGGACTAAACACCTCCCTCTGCAACTGGATCCAGGACTTCCTGACGGGCCGCCCTCAGGTGGCAAGGGTATTCAACAACACATCTACCACGCTGATCCTCAACACTGGGGCCCCTCAGGGGTGTGTACTCAGTCCCCTCCTGTACTCCTTGTTCACCCACGACTGCATGGCGAAACACGACTCCAACACCATCATTAAGTTTGCTGACGATACAACAGTGGTAGGCCTGATCACTGACAATGATGATCCGGCCTATAGGGAGGAGGTCAGAGACCTGGCAGTGTGGTGCCAGGACAACATCCTCTGTGAGCAAGACAAAGGAGCTGATCGTGGACGGCAGGAATAGGTTGGCTGAACAGGCCCCTATTAACATCGACAGGGCTGTAGTGGAGTGAGTCGAGAGTTTCAAGTTCCTTGGTGTCCACATCACCAATGATCTATCATGGTCCAAATACACCAAGACAGTCGTAAAGAGGGAACGACCTTCAGGAGACTGAAAAGATTTGGATTGGGAACACAGATCCTCCAAACATTTGACAGCTGCACCATCGAGAGCATCCTGACCGGTTGCATCACCACCTAGTATGGCAACTGCTCTGCATCTGACCTTAAGAAGCTACAGAGGGTAGTTCGTATGGCTCAGTACATCACTGAAGCCAAGATTCCTTCAATCCAGGATCTATATAATAGGCTGTGTCAGAGCAAAGCCCAAGTCATAGACTGTTGTCTCTGCTACCGCACGGCAAGTAGCACAGAAAAGCGCCACGTCTAGGAACAATAGGCTCCTTAACAGCTTCTACCCCCAAGCAATAAGACTGCTGAACAATTAGTCAAATGGCCACCGGACTATTACATTGACCCCCCTCCATTTGTTTTGTACACTGCTGCTACTCGCTGTTTATTATCTACATATACATAGTCACTTCACCCCTACCTACAGTGGGGAGAACATGTATTTGATACACTACCGATTTTGCAGGTTTTCCTACTTACAAAGCATATAGAGGTCTGTAAAAATCCAGAAAATCACATTGTATGATTCATTTGCATTTTATTGCATGACATAAGTATTTGATAAATCAGAAAAGCAGAACCTAATATTTGGTACAGAAACCTTTGTTTGCAATTACAGAGATCATACGTTTCCCGTAGTTCTTGACCAGGTTTGCACACACTGCAGCAGGGATTTTGGCCCACTCCTCCATACAGACCTTCTCCAGATCCTTCAGGTTTCGGGGCTGTCGCTGGGCAATATGGACTTTCAGCTCCCTCCAAAGATTTTCTATTGGCTAGGCCACTCCAGGACCTTGAGATGCTTCTTACGGAGCCACTCCTTAGTTGCCCTGGCTATGTGTTTCGGGTCGTTGTCATGCTGGAAGACCCAGCCACGACCCATCTTCAATGCTCTTACTGAGGGAAGGAGGTTGTTGGCCAAGATCTCGCCATACATGGCCCCATCCATCCTCCCCTCAATACGGTGCAGTCGTCCTGTCCCCTTTGCAGAAAAGCATCCCCAAAGAATGATGTGTCCACCTCCACCTCCTTGGGGTTGTACTCATCCTTCTTCTTCCTCCAAACACGGCGAGTGGCGAGTTTAGACCAAAAAGCTCTATTTTTGTCTCATCAGACCACATGACCTTCTCCCAGTCCTCCTCTGGATCATCCAGAAGGTCATTGGCAAACTTCAGATGGGCCTGGACATGCGCTGGCTTGAGCAGGGGGACCTTGCATGCGCTGCAGGATTTTAATCCATCACGGCATAGTGTGTTACTAATGGTTTTCTTTGAGACTGTGGTCCCAGCTCTATTCAGGTCATTGACCAGGTCCTGCCGTGTAGTTCTGGGCTGATCCCTCACCTTCCTCATGATCATTGATGCCCCACGAGGTGAGATCTTGAACTTCTTCCATTTTCGAATAATTGCGCCAACAGTTGATGCCTTCTCACCAAGCTGCTTGCCTATTGTCCTGTAGCCCATCCCAGCCTTGTGCAGGTCTAAAATTGTATCCCTGATGTCCTTACACAGCTCTCTAGTCTTGGCCATTGTGAAGAGGTTGGAATCTGTTTGATTGAGTGTGTGGACAGGTGTCTTTTATACAGGTGACGAGTTCAAACAGGTGCAGTTAATACAGGTAATGAGCGGAGAACAGGAGGGATTCTTCAAGAAAAACGAACAGGTCTGTGAGAATTCTTACTGGTTGGTAGGTGATCAAATACTTATGTCTTGCAATAAAATGCAAATTAATTACTTAAAATCATACAATGTGATTTTCTGGATTTTTGTTTTAGATTCCGTCTCTCACATTTGAAGTGTACCTATGATAAAAATTACAGACCTCTACATGCTTTGTAAGTAGGAAAACCTTCAAAATCGGCAGTGTATCAAATACTTGTTCTCCCCACGGTATATGTACAAATTACCTCTAACCTGTACCCCTACACACTGACTCGGTATGTATGTAGTCTGGTTATTTTTATGTCATTGTGTTACTTATCATTATTTTTACTTTAGTTTATTTGGTAAATATTTTCTTAACTGTTCTTGAACTGCGCTGTTGGTTAAGGGCTTGTAAGTAAGCATTTCACGGTAAGGTCTACACTTGTTTTTATATTTGGCGCATGTGGCAAATAAAGTTAGATTTATTTAGGCTGCCATTTCTGGGTGCTGGTAACTCTAATGAACTTATATTCTGCAGCAGAGATAACTCTGGGTCTTCCTTTCCTGTGGCGGTCCTCATGAGAGACAGTTTCATCTTAGCTCTTGATGGGCTCTGCGACTGCATTTTTTTCTTGATTGACTGACCTTGACTGACCTGTCTTAAAGTAATGATGGACTGTCATTTCTCTTTGATAATTTGAGCTGTTCTTGCCATAATATGGCCTTGGTCTTTTACCAAATTGTGCTATCTTCTGTATACCAACCCTACCTTGTCACAACACAACTGATTGGCTCAATCACATTAAGAAGGACAGAAATTCCACTATTTAACTTTTAACAAGGCACACCTGTTAATTGAAATGCATTCCTCATGAAGCTTGTTGAGAGAATGCCAAGAGTGTGCAAAGCTGTCATCAAGGCAAAGGGTTGCTACTTTGAAGAATCTCACATATAAAATATATTTTGATTTGTTTAACACTTTTTTGATTACTATATGATTTCATATTTGTTATTTCATATGTTTGATGTCTTCACTATTATTCTACAATGTAGAAAATAGTACAAAATAAAGAAAAACCCTAGAATGAGCAGGTGTGTCTAACTGTCTTGACTGGTACTGTCTGTCATCCGATGTGAAGTTTTTCCAGCTGTGGATCATCTTACCAGAGCGTTACTCGATGTTCATTTTGACTTGTTTTAGTCTCCGAAGTAGAATGGTGGTGCAGCTTGATCGGACCAGAAAACACTCGCTAATGTCATCTAATCAGATAGACCATTACATGTTAGGGAAACTACAAAACAGAATGATCTGACAAGGGCCAGGCCACATTACCTAAATTAACATTTTGCAAGCGTGAACATGAAGGGCCATAGAGCCAAAGACGAAGACTATGGGACTATGGTCTGCGCTTAGACATTCAGAATGAAAGCCAGGAAAGTGAACAGGGGAGGGATAATGTGGCGTGAAATTGCATTTCATTTGCATTGGGGCCACCTTTTAACTCGCCACTTCTCCAGCGGAAATGGAGCAAAGCGCTGGGCTCTTTCTCCTGAGAAATGCATTTCAGGGTTTTATCACTCTCTCTCTCTCTCTCTCGCTCCCGTCTCTCTCTCTCGCTCTCCTTTCAGTCAAGGCATGGTATCCTTTTGTGATATTTGGAGCCAACCCGCCTTGCCTTTTCAAAATGACAATTGGCTCTCTGATGTCTTGACAACTCTGTCAACAAGTTGCTTCAGCAGAAATGCCTCTGTAAAGCACTTCTTTTGAATTTTAGCAAAGGAGCTATGGAGTATGGAGTGGATATGCAAATGAGCTGTCTTGCAGTTTGAAGTGTGCCTGTGTGCGCCGTGTTAATATTTACCATGCTTTAGATATAACGCTAAAAGTAACAGTACTTTAGTCTCCATTGTCAAGTTAATTCTACTGTGCCATCTACAGCTGACACCTTTAGCACTGCATCTCAGTGCTAAAGGTGTCACTACAGACCCCGGTTCAATCCCGGGCTGTATCACAACTGGCCGTGATTGGGAGTTGACTGGAAACCTCACAGAAATTTGACAGAAATGGGAACAAAGACTGAACCTGTACTACTTTGCCAGTGGGCTAAATAACAAGCCAGAGGATAGCTGCTTTACTATACTGCATCGGTGACGACGCGTTGGAGACATACAACATGATGGAGATCCCATATGCTGACCCGAAAACAAGAAATTTGTTCAATGAACGGGCAGGTATTGACAAATGTGGAAAAGCTCACAAACCAAAGAGGTGTCCCGCATTCAATGTTGAGTGTAAAAACGTGGCAAGAGAAATCCCTTTGCAGCTGTGTGTAGGTTAGGGACAGATATTGCACCTATTGAAACAGAGGCCAAGAAAGTGGACATCTTGTTTATAGGTGCATTGACACAAACATGCGAAAAAGATACCACAAACTTGCGTATAGGGGGACAGATGGTCAACTTTAAGTTCGACACAGGAGCTGAAACGAATGTGCTTCCACAACCAATAGCAAACAAGTTGCCCAAGCAATTCAAAGTGAAAGAGACAGAGACTGTACTCATAGCCTGTGGGGGCATCAAACCAAAGGGCGTCATGACATTGCAAGTGCACACGCGACACGAACAAGCCCATCTACAGTTCTATGTTACAGATGCATTTGACACACTGCCACTAGGCAGAGTGGCCTGTGTGCAGCTTGACCTCATCAGAAAAGTTGAAACAGTTGCAAGCCAAGTCATAACAGAAAAGTTGCAGCCTAGTCATAACAGAAAATAAAAATGTCTCTCTAAGGGTGTGTTTGGATCATAAGGACCTGAACAAGGCCATGCAGCGCCAACACTTCTCTATTCCCACCTCTGAGGATGGGCAATACAAACAAGCAGTCAAGAAGATCTTCACTATACCAGATGAGGAGGGGTATTGGCAAATCAAGCTAGATGAGGATTCAGCTGATCTCTGCACATTCAACACCTCATTGGTGAGGTACCCGGCTTAATCGCTTACCCTTTGGCATAAAAGTGCCAGCGATGTATTTCAGCAGATAACTCAGAGAGTTTTGGTGACATTGATGGTGTTTATGTAATTGCAGATGACATGATAAATTGAACAAAAATATAAACGCAACATGTAAAGTGTTGGTCCCATGTTTCATGAGCTGAAATAAAATATCCCAGAAATGTTCCATACGCACAAAAAAACATTTTTCTCTCAAATGTTGTGCAGAAATTTGTTAACATTCCTTTTAGTTAGCATTTCTACCATCTACCGGACAGGTGCGGCACATCAAGAAGCTGATTAATGTGTTTCGACCCCAGGAAGAGTAGTAATAAAAACAAATGTTGAGCAAATTACTGGGTCGTTCTCTTTGATATTTTAAGAAGAATTTGTTCATCAATATTCCATTTTAAAAGCCTGTTATATTAAATGAAGTGCCCTTTAATATAGACCACATGGAGAATTCAATAAATCAGATTTTTTTTTAATGAATGCTTGCTAAAGTGCCAAAATTCCACATTTTGACATGTCCCTCCGTCAACACTGTGTCACTTATAGTAATATTTTTACCCCACTTAATCAAAAAATGCCACAGTTTCCCCATCTTTGCTTTGAGAGAGTCATTTCTGAACAGTATTATTTATTCAATGTGAGGAGTGAATGATTTACATCTGTCCCTCATTTTAAGGTAAACCCTGTTATGTTAAATTAACTTTTTTTTTATATGGTGAAACTATTATTTTTGACAATTTTCTGGTGTTTTGTGGTGGAAAACTGAGTGGATCGAGCATAACAAGTCAACCCTGTTACCCATAGATAGAGAGGCTAGAAAGGTTTTAACAATTGCATTTTTCTGTGATGCTTACATTCAATTGCTTCCATTCCCCCCGTCACAGGGGGATTCATGGCTAATTGAATTTAACCCTGTTACTTTATTTGGTACTTAATAGGCACTTACTATGGTAATTGTTTTATTTAACGTTGAGATGGAAAAAGTGTTTTTTTATGAAGTTAAACATGTGCTCTTGTTGACAGAACGTAAAAATTAGGTGAAATCAATCGTTTAAAAAAAAAAGAAGTTACACTTCTCAAAGGGCACCGAATTGGTGGAACGAACCTACCAGTTCAAAGGCACTTAAATATTTTGTCTTGCCCATTCACCCTCTGAATTGTGCAAGGCTTAAAAATCCTTCTTTAACCCATCTCCTCCCCTTCATCTACACTGATTTGAGTGGACTTTAACCCATTACAGTTTAAGTCCTGCCTATGCCAGTGTGTGTGAGGGGGGGGGGGGGTTATTGCTATTAGGCATCACAAACGCATTCAGTAACATATCCACTACATGGAACAACAGATATATTCCCCCAAAATAATCTAAAGCAAGTTTGTTTGTTTCTGTCATATATCTGAGTGATATAAGAAAGATCAGGAAACATATTTATATATTCTTAAACATATATATTTAACCCCTTATTTTTGGCACAAAACAAGTCTCCAAATATACTCCCATAAATGTTTTCAACTGGTAATGGGAGACCTAAAGACGAGTCTTGTGAGGCCAGTGGGTGTCCTATAACTAATAGTTTTGTAGCCCAAACTGTTCAGATGAAGTTGGCAGGTCGGCCGTACCAACTTCAGACGAGTACCAAGACGCTTGTGGGAGTTGTAGAGCAAGAACCCCACACACCCCAGCCACAAGTTGTTCTCTCCCTTACTGGCGGGGAGACAGTATCGAAGCATGAAGTCACCATCGTGTGGGGGTCACCACCGTGTTCGTGAGAATCTCATCTTTCCATAAAGAGGTCATAATAGTAACAGCTCGGACACTACAGACCGATTTTAGGGATGCCTCATGGTCGTTGACAAACATCGCATCCAATGCAAAAAAGTAGCTTAAACCTCTCTGGGATTTGTGGGACGGTAGCATTCCACCTCGCCAACAGCCAGTGAAAGTGCAGGGCGCCAACTTCAAAACAACAAAAATCTCATAATTAAAATTCCTCAAGCATACAAGTATTTCACACCATTTTAAAGATAAACTTCTTTTTAATCCAGCCACAGAGTCTGATTTCAAAAAGGATTTACAGCGAAAGCACCACAAACGATTATGTTAGGTCACCACCAAGCCACAGAAAAACACAGCCATTTTCCAGCCAAAGAGGGGAGTCACAAAAAGCACAAATAGAGATCAAATTAATCACTAACCTTTGATGATCTTCATCAGATGACACTCATAGGACTTCATGTTACATGTGTGTTTTGTTCGATAAAGTGCATATTTATATCAAAAAATAGTATTTTACATTGGCGCGTTATGTTCAGTAGTTCTAAAACATGCGGTGATTTTGCAGAGAGCCACATCAATTTACAGAAATACTCATCCTAAATGTTGATGAAAATACAAGTGTTATACATGGAATTAGAGTTATACTTCTCCTTAATGCAACCGCTGTGTCAGATTTCACAAAAACTTTACAGAAAAAGCAAACCATGCAATAATCTGAGTACAGTGTTCAGACAACAAAGCAGCCAAAAAGATATCCGTCATATTGTGTAGTCAACATTATAAATATTCACTTACCTAAATATTCACTTACCCAGTTCAACAATAAATGTTTGATTTGTTCGATAAAGTTCATAATTTATGTCCAAATAGCTTCTTTTGTTAGGGTGTTTGGTAAACACGTTGTTTGGTAAACAAACAACGTCGGACGAAAAGTTCAAAAAGTTCTGTTACAGCCCGTAGAAACTTGTCATACTAAGTATAGAATCAATATTTAGGATGTTTTTATCATAAATAGTCAATAATGTTCCAACTGGACAATTCCTATGCCTGTAGAAAAGCAATGGAACGATAGCTAACTCTCTCGTGACCGCGCGTCAGAGCCTATGGCACTCTGCCAGACACCTGGCTCAATCCCCTCTCATTCCTCCACTTCACAGTAGAAGCCTCAAACAACGTTCTTTTTTGTGTGTTGTTTTGTGAATTTTACCCCTTTTCTCCCCAATTGCATGGTATCTAATTGTTTTTATTAGCTACTGTCTTGTCTCATCGCTACAACTCCCGCACAGGCTCGGGAGAGATGAAGGTTGAAAGCTATGCGTCCTCCGATACACAACCCAACTGCTTCTTAACACAGCGCGCATCCAACCCGGAAGCCAGTCGCACCAATGGTTCGGAGGAAACACAGTGCACCTGGCAACCTTGGTTACTGTGCACTGCGCCCGGCCCGCTTACAGGAGTCGCTGGTGCGCGATGAGACAAGGACATCCCAGGCTGTGTCACAACCGGGAGTCACGGGTTAGGGGAGGGTTTGGGATGCTTTACTTGGTTCATCGTGCTCTAACAACTGACACATTGGTGCAGCTAGCTTCCGGGTTAAGCAGGTGGGTGTTAAGGAGAAAAAATGGGTGAAAAACCAAAAACATTTAATACTAATAATACCAACAAGTAAAATGTGGCAGGGGCGTGGACATCGACTCTAGGGTTAACAAGTTACATCAATAAGGGAACAAAGCTTTCACCTGACACGTCTATGTCGAGGAAAGAGCAGGTGTTCTTAATGTTTTCTATACTCAGTGTACAGTACATATGTCATCATTATTACAGCACAGAGACATCTCCTTCACATTGTGGCCTGTGGAATGTTGTCCCACTCCTCTTCAATTGCTGTGCGAAGTTGCTGGATATTGGCGGGAGCTGGAACGCGCTGTCGTACACGTCAATCCAGAGCATCCCAAACATGCTCAATTGGTGACATTTCTGGTGAGTATGCAGGCCATGAAGAAGTGGAAAATGTTCAGCTTCCAGGAATTGTGTACAGATCCTTGCAACATGGGGCAGTGCATTATAATGCTGAAACATGAGGTGATGAGGATCTCGGTATCTCTGTGAATTTAAATTGCCATTGCTAAAATGCAATTGTGGTCATTGTCCGTAGCTTATGCTGTTCATACCATAACCCCACAGCCACCATAGAGCACTCGGTTCACAGCGTTGACATCAGCAAACCAATCGCCCACACAACGCCGTACATGTGGTCTGTGGTTATGAGGCCGGTTGGACGTACTGCCAAATTCTCAAAAAAAGACATTGGAGGTGGCTTATGGTAGAGACATAAACATTAAATTCCCTTGCAACAGCTCTGGTGGACATTAATGGAGTCAGCATGCCAATTGCACGCTCCCTCAAAACTTCAGATATCTGTGGCATTGTGAGGTGTTACAAAACTGCACATTTTAGATTGTCCTTTTATTTTCCACAGCACAAGGTACAGCTGTGTAATAATCATGCAGTTTAAGGCACTTACATTACACATAAAACAAAAGATAAAACAGTACATCATATAACATTATTACACCACTACGTATCTACAATACAAAATGTATAATACCACCATACAACAATATTACACTGTATATGTGTGTAGAGTGTGTTTGCTAGCGCTTGTGTGAGTACGCATGTGAACCAGAACTAGTCGCTATATAAAATTAAACAGCGTATACGGTATCTCTATCTAAAACATTGGTGTAGATTAAACACTGGGACTGAGTGGAACAGGTCATTTGGCCCACAATTGTTTTAAACAAGGAGGGACATATGGGTGAGCCTGGTGTGCACAGGACCCTAAAGATCATTCATAATTTGTCACCTTTGTCGTAAGGGAGAAGGAACGGCTGGAGACTGCGTGGTAATAGAAAAAGAAAAACAACACACACACACACACACACACACACACACACACACACACACACACACACACAGGCTATTAACCTTCCCCCAACTCATCAACTTTATTTTACAATCTTCACTCAGAACCATTAGAATACCCTGAAGAAATGGCTTTCCAATTAAAGGGGATCTAGGAGGAGCTCCTTTTTTTATCCGTGGCTCCTTTAGTTCTTTACTCTAATAGTTGAAATTGGAATTGGTTTTTGGACAATCTTTATTTTGATACTCTACAGATGGTCATACTATCAGCAAACTATCTGTTGATAAGCAACTGCTTCCTAAGGTTACAGATAGGTTTAGGATTAAGTTTAGAATAAGGGTTAGGGTAAGGGTTAGGATAAGGGTTAAGGCTAGGATTAGAGCTTGTGTTAGTGTTAGTAAATAGTTAGTTGAAATGTTACTGATAGTCTGTAGATAGTTTGTAGAGCATCCAAATAAAGTGTTTAGCCACTGACTGCTAAGGACATGCAGTTGAAGTCAGAAGTTTACATACACATCCTTTACATATACATACATATTCGTTTTCCAACCACTCCACAGATTTCATGTTAACAAACTATAGTTTTGGCAAGTCAATTAGGACATCTACTTTGTGCATGACACAAGTACTTTTTCCAACAATTGTTTACAGACAGATTATTTCACTTATAATTCACTGTATCACAATTCCAGTGGGTCAGAAGTGTACATACACTAAGTTGACACTGTCTTTAAACAGCTGGGGAAATTCCAGGCATCTCAAACATTCTCAAACATCATTTGAATAAATTGAAGGTGTACCTGTGGATGTATTTCAAGGCCTACCTTTAAACTCAGTGCCGCTTTGCTTGACATCATGGGAGAATCAAAAGAAATCAGCCAAGACCTCAGAAAATTAATTGTAGACCTCCACAAGTCTGGTTCATCCTTGTGAGCAATTTCCAAATGCCTGAAGGTATCATGTTCATCTGTACAAACAATAGTACGCAAGTACAAACACCATGGGACCACACAGCTGTCATACCGCTCAGGAAGGAGACGCATTCTGTCTCCTAGAGATGAACATACTATGGTGCGAAAAGTGCAAATCAATCCCAGAACAACAGCAAAGGACTTTGTAAAGATGCTGGAGGAAACCGGTACAAAAGTATCTACATTCACAGTAAAACAAGTCCTATATCGACATAACCTGAAAGGCTGCTCAGCAAGGAAGAAGCCACTGCTCCAAAACCGCCATAAAAAAGCCAGACTACGGTTTGCAACTGCACATGGGGGCAAAGATCGTACTTTCTGGAGAAATGTCCTCAAGTCTGATGAAACAAAAATAGAACTGTTTGGCCATAATGACCATTGTTATATTTGGAGGAAAAGGGGGAGGCTTGCAAGCTGAAGAACACCATTCCAACCGTGAAGCACAGGGGTGGCAGCATCATGTTGTGGGGGTGCTTTGCTGCAGGAGGTACTGGTGCACTTCGTAAAATAGATGGCATCATGAGGAAGAGAATTATGTGGATATATTGATGCAAAATCTCAAGACATCAGACAGGAAGTTAAATCTTGGTCGCAAATGGGTCTTCCAAATGGACAATGACCCCAAGCACACTTCCAAAGTTGTGGCAAAATGGCTTAAGGACAACAAAGACAAGGTATTGGAGTGGCCATCACAAAGCCCTGACCTCCGTCCTATAGAAGAGTTGTGGGCAGAACTGAAAAAGCGTGTGCAAGCAAGGAAGCCTACAAACCTGACTCAGTCACACCAGCTCTGTCAGGAGGAATGGGCCAAAATTCACAAAACTTATTGTGGGAAGCTTGTGGAAGGCTACCCAAAACATTTGACCCAAGTTAAACAATGTAAATACGAATTTATTGTATGTAAACTTCTGACCCACTGGGAATGTGATGAAAGACATTAAAGCTGAAATAAATCATTCTCTCTACTATTATTCTGACATTTCACATTCTTAAAATAAAGTGGTGATCCTAACTGACCTAAAACAGGGAATTTCTACTAGGATTAAATGTCAGGAATTGTGAAAAACTGAGTTTAAATGTATTCGGCTAAGGTTAACGTGAACTTCCGACTTCAATAGTACATCTAACTAACGTTTTTGGTGTTGTATTTCTCACGTAAAAAAATGTGCGACGTGTTGTCTTAGATTAAAGTCTGGCTGATGGGCAGGTCTGTCTCACTGTCTATGCTATTGGATGGAGAGCAATCACCACAGCTGTTAACCCCATGTTAGTGGGAAAATGCATATTGTCAAATCAAAACCCAACCTTCATTTACCCGTTGTGACTGACGGAGGTTCCAAACTCTGTTTTAGACGAGGCTGACTTTATGACCAAAATGATCCTATTGTTTTTTAAAGGAAGTCGCTCTTTACGTCAGTCCTTGCAATCAATTCCATCTCGAGTGATGTTTATATTCTCCAGGCTCCGAGCAACAACCAAGTGGAAGGGTGGTTTCAACAGTAATGCAGTGCATTCGGAAAGTATTCAGACCCCTTGACTTTTTCCACATTTTGTTACATTACAGCCTTATTCTAAAATGTATTAAATCGTTTTCCCTCCCCATCAATCTAAAAACAATAACCCACAATGACAAAACAAAAACAGATTTTTAGACATTTTTGCAAATGTATACAGTGGGGCAAAAAAGTATTTAGTCAGCCACCAATTGTGCAAGTTCTCCCACTTAAAAAGATGAGAGATGTAATTTTCATCATAGGTACACTTCAACTATGACAGACAAAATGAGAAAAAAAATCCAGAAAATCACATTGTAGGATTTTTAATGAATTTATTTGCAAATTATGGTGGAAAATACATTGTTGAAGCACCTTTGGCAGCGATTACAGCCTCGAGTCTTCTTGGGTATGGTGCTACAAGCTTGGCAAACCTGTATTTGGGGAGTTTCTCCCATTCATCTCTGCAGATCCTCTCAAACTCTGTCAGGTTGGATGGGGAGAGTCGCTGCACAACTTTTTTCAGGTCTCTCCAGAGATGTTAGATTGGGTTCAAGTCTGGGCTCTGGCTGGGCCACTCAATGACATTCAGAGGCTTGTCCCGAAGCCACTCCGGCATTGTCTTGGCTGTGTGCTTAGGGTTGTTGTCCTGTTGGAAGGTGAACCTTCACCCCAGTCTGAGTTTCTGAGCGCTCTGGAGCAGGTTTTCATCAAGGATCTCTCTGTACTTCATCTTTGCCTCAATCCTGACTAGTCTCCCAGTCCCTGCCACTGAAAAACATCCCCACAGCATGATGTTGCCACGACCATGCTTCACCATAGTGATGGTGTCAGGTTTCTTCCAGATGTAACGATTGGCATTCAGGCCAAAGAGTTCAATCTTGATTTCATCGGACCAGATAATCTTGTTCCTCATGGTCAGCGTCCTTTAGGTGCCTCTTGGCAAAGTCAAAGCAGGCTGTCGTACCAATTACTGAGGAGTGGCTTCCACCTGGCCACGCTACCATAAAGGCCTGAATGGTGGAGTGCTGCAGAGATGGTTGTCCACCTGGAAGGTTTTTCTATCTCCACAGAGGAACTCTGCAGCTCTGTCAGAGTAACATTCGGGTTCTTGGTCACTTCCCATGACCAAGCCCCTTCTCCCCCGATTGCTCAGTTTGGCCGGGTGGCCAGCTCTACGAAGTGTCTTGGTGGTTCCAAACTTCTTTCATTAAAAAATGACTGAGGTCACTGTGTTCTTGGGGACCTTCAATGCTCCAGAAATGTTTTGGTACCCTTTCCCAGATCTGTGCCTCGATACGGACAATTCCTTCGACCTCGTGGCCTGGTTTTTGCTCTATCGTGCACTGTCAACTGTGGCACCTTATAGACAGGTGTGTGCCTTTTCAAATCATGTCCAATCATTTTAATTTACAGGTGGACTACAATCAAGTTGTAGAAACATCTCAAGAATGATCAATGGAAATAGGATGCACTTGAGCTCAATTCCAAGTCTCACAGCAAATGGTCTGAATACTATTTTTAATACACTTTAAAAAAAAATCTAAAACCTGTTTTCGCTTTTTCATTTTGGGGTATTGTGTGTAGATATAATTGTTTTATTTAATCCATTTGAGAATAAGGCTGTAATGTAACAAAATGTGGAAAAATTCAGGGCTCTGAATACTTTCTGAAGGCACTGTACACATGACCTTATTGACCCATTACCCAGATCGGCAATAGTTGCCATTGCTTCGTCATATGTTTCCTATTTAGCTCTGCAATCTGTGACTGTTAGTCAACTACAGGGTTACCCTCACCACCAGAGGAGTCGTCACCATGACATGCTGGAACTGACATTGTGAAAAGTTTGTACTTAAACTCAGTTCAACGATAAACTGTAGAAACAGTCTCTGAAAGTTGCTGGATGGATAGAGATGATGGCAGATGGTTGTCTGTGAGGGTTTGCGATGGTCTGTGATGAGCTACAGTGGTTAATGAAGTTCCACAGCAACCCCAGGCAGGCCTCATTGCGCGTTTTCAGATCCCCCTCGCACCGTCTCTCGTCAGATCTCTCTGGCCCTGTAGCACTCCTCACCACTACCGTAATTATGCACTTCACTACCCTAACAAAGCTACCCTAACTACCCTAACAAAGCTATCAGAACCCCAACTCTGGTACTTACACAAACTAATTTGGGGTTGTTTATTCTGTTGAGGCTTAAATTTAAAATAATGTAGGAGGGAAATCACCGCAAGGTGAAGTTACCATAAAGTACATTTCAGTCTAAAAAAAAACAAGTGAAAAAAATCTGTTAGTAATAAAAAACAATCTGAGTACAATAAGTACAAAGTGAAATGCATAAACAGTAGTGGCTCTGCAACTTAAAAATGAAACAAAATACAACACCCTGAAGCTTTATATGAAATAGAATAGCATTCTGATAATTACTCAAATAATGTTATCATCAACTCCACAATGTGGTTCTGAGAGCACTGGTATTCACCTAGCAACAACAAGTATCAGCAGGCTAACATGACCATCTGGCATAAATTTGACAAAAACAAACTCTTATACACTGTAGATTCTGCAAAATATGTTATATTCCGGTACAAGAGTGAGATAAAAAGTGTTATTTACCCATCTAAATTAATGTTGGACCCACAAGGGATTTCAACAGCTCTCCGGTGTAATTGTTCTCACTCTTACGATCCCATAACTGCTTACACACATTTTTATTTATAGATCCAGTGGATATAAATGCTTTTACCACCTGGCTACATCAATATCAAATCCTTTCTGGGTAAAAATGAAGTACCTTACTGTGATTGTTTTCAATTAAGATGGTCAAAAAGAAACACAAATAACTTCTCAGGGATGATGTTTTGGCGATGTCGCTGTGAGCTGCTGCTCTTGCGATCATTATCACGAAGCCACACCCGCCCCACTCACGTTAGAAGTTCACAACGAGAAGGTGTTGGCTATATAGAAATAATGAAGCTCAAATTGAAAAATCATTAAACTCAAGTAATGAGGATTTCTATCATGCTAATTTAGATGTTAATTATATCTCATATTCCAGTGTTCAAACTCATAGTGTGGAAATATATATTAAACACAGGTAAATCCCATTTTTGACTGCACTGGGCCTTTAAGGTTAGGGATCTGCCAGTTAGAAATTCACATATTTTTCTCAATTTTGGGCCTATGAAGCCATCAACAGTATCTTCTACAGCTTGGTACTTATTGTGTCTCTACGACAGCTACCACTTTTATATGGCTGGGTTCAAGTTGAAAACCATCTAATTTAGTACAGATGCATTGCGAAAACAAGTCTCGTCTATCATGGACAGATGGCTCTCTCTTTAGCTTCTGACAGCTGCATTGGGCTGCTTGTTGTTCGCTCCTGTGTTAGTTTAATGAAGTTGTGCTGCTGCAGGAGAAGTGGGAAGAAGATTAATGGACGCACAGGAAGTGTGGCTGTTGTGAGAGAATGCAGGACAGAGCGGGCCAGCCGCCATCTGTTCCATTCGCCTTTACAGCTCTCTCAACGAAGAAACAAACCCTGAGCAGCGTGGATCTTTTCAGCCCCACAGACAAACACACAGACACATCTCTCTATTTAGTCTATGACATATGGCTAAACCTCTATGTGAATGAGACAAGAGCTAAGGCTTTGCTTGTTGTCGCTTTGTTTTGTTCTCCCACTTGTGTTGTGTTTCTCTACCTTTTAGCGGAGTAAACATGGGCTTCGAGCCAAGGCAGTGAGGCCAGTGGGGTAGTGGAAGGTAAATGCAGTTTACTCCCCTTTCACATTTTTGCTCAACAGTTTACCCAACGTTTGTGGAAAAATGCATTGAAAGTAAAAAATAAATAAAAAATGCTTGTTGAGAGGAAACCGATATCAAATGATAATGAGATGGGGTTATTGTTGTTTTGGATTGTGTTCTCTGGTTGTGTCGTGTTTGCAATAAAAAATTATGAAACATGGCAATACAGACCTGTGTTCACAGACAGTGATCAGGGTGATTGAGTTATATTTCACATTGTTGTGTACTATTGATTGTTTTATATGAATGGACAAGAAAGCTTTAATTTCAAGACATTCCATGGTATTTCTATGAAAAGGTGTGTGCCATTGCCCTGACCACACATTATCAATTGTACATCAAACCTCCGTGTTCTTCATTTGTAAAAGAATGAGAAACAATACAGTGTCCAATTGCTTGTTTGTTTGTTTAATTGTCGAAAGAGGGAGATCTTGTTGACGAAACTATGCACTCTCTCTCTCTCTCTTTCATTCTCTCTCTCGGTCTCTTTCTCTCAGTGAAGACATCTGTGCGACATGATTAAGTTTCCTCCGAGTATCAATCATGTAATTGAGCTCAGGGTGGGAGGACGTGACATCAAATCAAATCAAAGTTGATATGTCATATGCGCTGAATACAACAGGTTTAGACCTTACCGGGAAATGCTTACTTGCATGATCTTAATAACCAACAATGCAGTTCAAGAAATAGAGTTAAGAAAATATTTACTAAATAAATACATAAAAATAAAATAAAACATCATACTAAGTTCTAATCAATAGCCTAGACTGTGTGTTTGTGTAAGTGTATCTTATATTATAATTTTAGCTTGTTAGTAAATAAATAACTCAATTGGTGTGGTACGGACTTATTTGGTGAGATTCGGGTTTGTGCAGATTCCCGGATTATGCGACATTCAGAATGAGACTGTAGAAGAAATTGATTAATTAGCGACTGTTGTAAAATCGATATTCTGATCTTTGGGAAATAGAAACTCAGTAAAACTAAAACTTTCCCATGGTGCCCCAGGTTTATGAGTTAATTGTTGCCTGATTCATTTAATCACGTAATTATAAAGCGTTAATCATTCGTTGAGCAGCAGTCATCACATTAATCAATACAATGTCACGACACATATTTAGCAGATGTTATTGTTGGTGTAGCGAAATGCTTGTGTTCCTAGCTCCAACAGTGCAGTAGTATCTACAAACAATTCACAACAATACACACAAATTGAAAATTAAAATAAATATATAAATATTACATCGAGCAATGTCAGAGTGGCATTGACTAAAATACAATAGAATAGGGCATCAGCCTCTAAAGTGAAGGTTACGTAACCGGGTGGAAGCCGGCTAGTGATGACTATTTAACATTCTGATGGCCTTAACCTCTTGAAGCTAGGGGGCACTATTTTTATATTTGGAAAACTAACGTTCCCAAAGTAAACGGCCTATATCTCAGGACCAGATGCTAGAATATGCATATAATTGACAGATTAGGATAGAAAACACAAAATATTGTCTGTGAGTATAACAAAACTGATATTGCAGGCGAAACCCTGAGAAAAATCAAACCAGGAAGTGGCTTCGAGTCATGGTAATTTGTACATGGAGGTAGAAGTAAAGTGACTATGCATCAATAATAAACAGCGAGTAGGAGCAGTGTAAAACCAAAGGGGGGAACGGTACCGCTTGCTGATTAGGCCTACCACTTTTGTGTCTTTAGCAAACTTAATGATGGTGTTGGAGTCTTGCTTGGTCACACAGTTGTGGGTGAACACGGAGTACAGGAGGGGACTAAGCACACGCCCCTGAGCGGCCCCAGTGTTGAGGATCAGAGTGGCAGATGTACTGTTGCCTACCCTTACCACCTGGGGGCGGCCCGTCAGGAAGTCCTGGATCCAGTTGCAGAAAGAGGTGTTTAGTCCCAGGGTACTTAGCTTAATGATGAGCTTTGTGGGCACTATGCTGTTGAACGCTGAGTTGTGGTCAATGAACAGCATTCTCACATCAGTGTTCCTTTTGTCCAGGTGGGAAAGAGCAGTGTAGAGTATCGTTTGAGATTGCGTCATCTGTAGATCTGTTGAGGTGGTATATGAATTGGAGTCGGTCCAGGGTTTCCGGGATGATGGTGTTGATGTGAGTCATGACCAGCTGTTCAAAGCACTTCATGGCTAACTACATGAGTGCTACGGGGCGGTAGTCAATTAGGCAGGTTACTTTCACTTTCTTTGGAACATGGATTATGATGGTGTGCTTGAAACATGTAGCTATTACAGACTCAGTCAGGGAGAGGTTGAAAATGTCAGTGAAGACACTTGCCAGTTGGTCCGTGCATGCTCTGTGTACATGTCCTGGTAATCCATCTGGCCCTGCGGCCTTGTTAATGTTGCTCACATCGTCTACGGAGAGCGTGACTACACAGTCGTCCGGAACAGCTGGTGCTCTCATACATGCCTTGGTGCTGCTTGTCTCGAAGCGAGCATAAAGGCATTTAGTTCGTCTGGTAGGCTCGTGTCACTGGGCAGCTCGCGGCTGAGTTTCCCTTCGTAGTCTGTAGTAGTTTGCAAGCCCTGCCACATCCGACGAGCGTCAGAGCTGGTGAAATAGGATTCAATCTAAGTCCTGTATTTACGCTTTGTCTGTTTGATGGTTCGTCTGGCATTGCAGTATTTCTTATAAGCATCTGGATTAGTGTCCCACTCCTTGAAATTGGCAGCTCTAACCTTAAGCTCGGTGTGGATGTTTGCTTGTAATCCATGGCTTCTGGTTGGGATATGTAAGCACGGTCACTGTTGGGACGACGCCATTGATGCACTTATTGATGAAGCCGGTGACTGAGGTGGCATACTCCTCAATGCCATTGGATGAATCCTGCAACATATTCCAGTCTGTGCTAGCAAAACAGTCCTGTAGCATAGCATCCACGTCATCTGGCCTCTTCCGTATTGAGCGAGTCACTGGTACAACCTGCTTCAGTTTTTGCTTGTAAGCAGGAATCAGGAAGATAGAATTATGTTCAGATTTGCCAAATGGAGGGTGAGGGAGAGCTTTGTACACATCTCTGTGTGTGGAGTAAAGGTGATCTAAAGTTTTATTTTCCTCTAGTTGCACATGAGACATGCTGGTAGAAATGGTGTAAAATGGATGTAAGTTTGCCTGCATTAAAGTCTCCTGCCACTCGGAGCGCATCGTCTGAATGAGCATTTTCTTGTTTGCTTATGGCCTTATACAGCTGGTTGAGTGCGGTCTTAGTGCCAGCATCGGTTTGTGGTGGTATATAGACGGTTACGAATAATATAGATGAAAACTCTCTTGGTAGATAGTGTGGTCTACAGCTTATCATGAGGTACTCTACCTCAGGCGAGCAATACCTCGAGACTTCTTTAATATTAGACATCGGGCACCAGCTGTTATTGTCAAATAGACACACACTCCTCGTCTTACCAGACATAGCTGTTCTGTTCTTCCAATGCACGGAAAACCCTGTTTCTTATTTGTGTCTTCGTTCAGCCACAACTCGGTGAAACATAAGATATTACAGTTTTTAATGTCCTTATGATAGGATAATCTCTAACGGAGATCATCAAGTTTATTTTCCACTGATTGCAGGTTGGCCAATGGAATGGATGGTAGAGGCGGGTTACCCACTCGCCAACAAATTCTCACAAGGCACTCCGATCTCCACCCCCTGTATTTCCGTCTTTGAATCACTTGAATGATGGGGATTTGGGCCTGGTCTCGGGGAAGCAGTATATTCTTCGCATCGGACTCATTAATTTCTTATGGCTGGGGGGCAGAATTGAGTAGCTTGGATGAATAAGTTGCCCAAAGTAAACAGCCTGCTCCTCAGTCTCAGTTACTAATATATGCATATAAGTATTCGTATTGGATAGAAAACACTCTGAAGTTTCTAAAACTGTTTGAATGATGTCTGTGAGTATAACAGAACTCATATGGCAGGCGAAAACCTGAGAAAAATCCAACCAGGATGTGGGAAATCTGAGGTTTGTAGTTTTTCAAAGCTTGGCCTACCGAATACACAGTGCGATATGGATAAAGTTGCACTTCTACGGCTTCCACTAGATGTCAAGCGTCTTTAGAAACTTGAATGAGGATTCTACTATAAAGGAGGGGCTCATGAGACTTGTTTGAGTCAGTGGTCTGGCAGAGTGTCTCAGGCTCGTGACACGCGCTCCCGACAGAGTTACCTCTCGTCCCAGTGCTTGTCTTGAGACATCGGAATTCTCCGGGTGGAAGCTTATTGATGTTTTATGTTAAAAACATCCTAAATATTGATTCCATATATCGTTTGACTTGTTTCCAAACGCTCATTCTGGTCAGCATTACATCAGACAAAAACTTCAAAAAGTTATATTACAGGTCGAAGAAACATATCAAACTAAGTTCAGAATCAATCATTAGGATGTGTTTAACATATAGCTTCAATAAAGTTCCTTTGTGTCTTAATGAGCAATGGAACGCAAGTGGATACCATGAGGAATGCGCGTGATCAGAAAATGGCTGACAGCCAGTCACCTGATAGATTCTGCTCTCGTTCAGTCCCACAACACATTAGAAGTTTCTATAGACGGTTGACATCTAAGGGAAGCTCTAGGAAGTGCAACATCATATTTCAAGGGGATTTCATTGGGAACTGTGGTGAATACATACCAAGCTCAGATTTCTCACTTCCTGTTTTGATTTCTCACAGACATCATTCAAACAGTTTTAGAAACTTCAGAGTGTTTTCTAACCAATACTAATAACTATATGCATATTTTAGCATCTGGGACAGAGTAGGAGGCAGTTCACTCTGGGCACGCTATTCATCCAAATGTGAAAATGCTGCCCCCTATCCCAAAATAGTTAAAGAAAAAAATCTTCCTCCAGTTCGAGGTGAGTAATCATTAATCTGATATCCAGAAGGTATTTTCGGTCATAAGAGACGGTTGCATTAGCTTCTTATCCGGTGAAATTGCAGAGTGCGAAATTCAAACTACAGAATTATAAATATATAACTTTCATAAAGTCACAAGTGCAATACATCAAAATAAAGCTTAACTTCTTGTTAATCCAGGATTTACAGCGAAAGCACACCATGCGATTATCTGAAGACAGCGCCCCGCGTACAAAAGCATGAAAACATATTTGAACCTGGCAGGTGAAAGTCAGAAATAGCGATATAATAAATGCCTTAACTTTGATGATCTTATTCTGTTGGCACTCCAAAAGGTCCCATAAACATCACAAATTGTCCTTTTGTTTGATAATGTCCTTCTTTATATCCAAAAAAACTTAGTTTAGCTGGTGCACTTCAGTCAATAACCCACCCAGTTTCCCTTCATCAAAATTCATACAAAATGAATCCCAAACTTTACTCATAAACTTTTCCAAAATAGTCAAACAACGTTTCTAATCAAACCTTAGGTGCCTTAATACGTAAATAAACTATCAAATTTAAGACGGAGAATCGTTATTGTCTTATCCGGAGAAAAATACCAAAGAAGGCTCTCTCTTCCACCCGCTTGGAAACACTACAGCCAAAATGGGAGCCACCTAAAATAACTAAAATTTCTGGCTCATTTTTCCAAAAACCAGCATGAAACTCTTTCTAAAGACTGTTGACGTCTAGTGGAAGCCCTAGAAACTGCAATCTGGGAGGATTTTGCCTTATAATTAATGTGACAGCCATTGAAAACAGTGGTAGGCTGAAAATAGTTTTTTTTCGGGATGGTCTGTCCATGGGGTTTCGCCTGCCAAATCAGTTCTGTTATACTCACAGACATACTTCTAACAGTTTTAGAAACTTTAGAGTGTTTTATATCCAAATCTACCAAATATATGCATATCCTAGCTTCTGGGCCTGAGTAACAGGTAGTTTATTTTGGGCCGCTTTTCATCCGGTAGTGAAAATACTGCCCCCTACCAAAGAGAGGTTAACATTAGGTACAAAATAAGTTACGAACAATGCAAAAAACAAACAAAATAGCACAGTTGGTTAGGAGCCATCCCCTCCGACGCCATTATCCATGCATACAGAGGGACGCCTCGGACTGGCAGATCACACACAAACACACAAAGACAGACACATGTTCATACCAGTACAAAACCATAATGACGTGCACAAACACATACTGTGTGCATACCCTCCTGCATGCATACACATGCTTACACCACCACATGCTGTTGTACTGAAGGGCTTGCCACTAACACATGGGGCCCCAAACTCTAATGTGCGCAAATGTGTTAAATTCAAAGTGTAAGCGGTAAGATAATTCAGTTCTAACAAACCCTGACACAAACACTGAGATGAATATCAAATCATATTTAACTGGTATACCGTCGTCTCAGCAGGGTAACACAGTGCTGCAAAAGTGGTTCTCTGTACTCAGCTCTCTCTCTCTCTGTCATTTGTTCAATGCTGTTTTACAACATTCCTACTCATGTCTTCCTCTCAGTACAGCATCCCATTCGAGGCCGCGTTTAGGAATTACAATGCCTCTACTCGTGTCTCTTTTAGCCGTCTCGTAATGTAGCCCTCCACGTTCGCCAGCGCGATACCATGGATAATGAGAAAAGCGATGTGAGATTAAATATTAACTCCCCTGACACAGTCCGTTTGGAGTCAACCTACCCCCCCGCCTCCATCCCCTCTATCCCAATGCACAGGATACAATTAAAAACATTCATATACCCGATCCCCTCTGTACACTGTCAGGAACAAGCCACTTTATAGCGACTTAAAATAAATATTGTAATAATCAATGAAGGGCCTGACAAGAGCGAGGCTCCAAAGTTTTCCAGGCTCCTAGCTGAGTAGAGGCGGAAAAAAGAAGGCCCCTTACGTTATACATACACTCTAATGGTGCAATGATTCACTGTGTGTGTGAATCAGCTTGCTTCATCACAATCTACTAAAATAGACACACAGCTGTAATCTCTCTCTCTCTCTCTCTCTCTCTCTCTCTCTCTCTCTCTCTCTCTCTCTCTCTCTCTCTCTCTCTCTCTCTCTCTCTCTCTCTCTCTCTCTCTCTCTCTCTCTCTCTCTCTCTCTCTCTCTCTCTCTCTCTCTCTCTCTCTCTCTCTCTCTCTCTCTCTCTCTCTCTCTCTGGAGATTGAGGAGTTACATTTGCCAAAGGAACAGATACGTAAGAGACTGAGAATAAATACCATTGTAATGTAACTTACATCACAGAGCTTGTAGAGGGGGGCATTACTGGGTGAGCTCTGACATTCTGAATGAACAGCAAACACAAGTGAGAATTCCTTCTGTATCAGTGGTAGTACTGTAGCTCACTGTAGTTATTTTTCCCCCTGGTGTAAAAACATGTCTCTGTCACCAAGTAAATTCCCTTTACAGATGTTTCCAGTTTGTAGAATGTGCGTATGTGTACTTGTGTGTGTATGCGTGCACGCGCATACAGTACGTGTGTGTATCTGCATGCAGAGAGCAGTTTGTGAGTAAAGACACTACCTTCACGTTGCTCTCTGATTGAATTCCAGAATTCTAGCTAACACAGATAAACAACAATACCTTCTGAATAATAGAGCGCCACCAATTGTTGATGGAAAATCTAGGTGCCTCTTTAGTTAAGGAACAATCGCTCTGCGTACCCGGTAAGAGGCACAATGACAAACAAGACATGGCCTCAAGTTCAAGGTTATACTGAATCTAGGACTCAAATTCAAAACCTCTCTAGGCTAGGGGGCGGTATTTTCACATCTGGATGAAAAGTAAACTGCCTGCTGCTCAGGCCCAGAAGCTATGATATGCATATTATTAGTAGATGTGGATAGAAAACACTCTGAAGTTTCTAAAACTGTTTGAAGGATGTCTGTGAGTATAACAGAACGTATTTGGCTGGTGAAACCCTGAGGACAAACCAAAATAATTTTTTAAGGTCACTCTCTTTTCAATGGGTTTTCTACGGGGATCTAGAATTCTAAGGCACTTGCTTGCAGTTCCTATCGCTTCCACTGGATGTCAACAGTCTTTAGACATTGGTTGATGTTTTTCCTTTGTGTAATGAAGAAGTAGGGCTGTTCAGAAGGAGGGTCGATTCTAGGGTACTGTTTGTTAGGGGCGCCCGACCTGAAAGCTCACTCCACTTGTTTTTATCCGCTATTGAACGCAGTTTATCCCGTCTTAAATTTTATTGATTATTTATGTTTAAAAATACCTAAAGTTGTATTAGGAAAGTTGTTTGAAATGTTTGGACAAAGATTACAGGTAACTTATTAGATATTTTGTAGTCATGTTGCGCGAGTTGGAACCGGTGTTTTTCTGAATCAAACGCTCCAAATAAATGGACATTTGGATATATAACGACGGAATTAATCGAACAAAAGGACCATTTGTGATGTTTATGGGACATATTGGAGTGCCAACAGAAGAAACTCATGAAAGGTTAGGCATGAACGTTATTTCTGAGTTTTGTGGGATGAAATATGATTGTCTGTGTTTCTTTGATGGGGTGCTGTCCTCAGATAATCGCATGGATTGCTTTCGCAGTAAAGCCTTTTGTCACAAACGTCATCAGGGAAATGCCCGGACCAAGGTGCAGCGTGGTAAGCGTACATTTCTTTTTATTATGATTGTCGCCAACAAAACAAGAAACAACAAAACAAACGTGAAGCTTACTAGGGCTATACAGGCCACTAACAAAGACAACTACCCACAACTAAGGTGGAAAAATAGGTTGCCTAAGTATGATTCACAATCAGAGACAATGATAGACAGCTGTCCCTGATTGAGAACCATACCCGGCCAAAACATAGAAATAAAGCAACTAGAATGCCCACCCTAGTCACACCCTGGCCTAACCAAAATAGAGAATAAAAGCCTCTCTATGGCTTTGGTGCCTGGATTGGTGCCTGGATTGACAAGAAGTAAAGCTTTAATTTGGTGTATTGCACTTGTGATTATATGAAAGTTAAATATTTCTAATAATTTAATTTGAAGTTGGCGCTCTGCCATTTCACCGGATGTTCTCAAATCGATCCCGTTGACGGGATTTGATCCCTAAGAAGTTTTTAAGGTTATACTGAATTTTAACCCAGCATGTGTCCCGGCTCACCTCTTACATTATATAATGGTCCCGCCTAACCTTGTGATTGAGGTAGGGCAGAGGTGGTGATTGACAGGTCAAAGGACCCGTGAGAGGTCAGAGGTGTGTCATGTAACTAGATACTTGGCACAATCTGAGGGGGGGGGGGTGGAGCACTCCCCCACTGCAGCAGATTAGCATCAGAAAACAAAGCAATATCTACTTTATGTACTATGCAGCCATGGTGTAATCTGAGATAAAAGGAACCATTGCCATTCTCAGTGCCAAGTTCCTAAACAACTCCTAACAGGGGGTTACCATTGTTATGTGTGTACAGTACACCATTTAATCCACACATGTGCCTGTCATTTCGTATGGTATCTTTCAACATCCTATTGTAAACTTTACCAGGGGAGAGGCTCTGTGTATTAAAGTACCCCAGGAGAAAGTGCTAAATCATGTGCAGTAAACACAGGCAGCTGCTTGAGGCTAATGCCACAGATACAGACCCAGTAGAGACTGGGGCTGGTCCTGTACGAGTAGAGCAGTGTTTTGTTACTGTAGGTTCATCATTTTGCCATAGGTTTTCATGGGAACAATATGACCACACTGACTGTACGGTAAGTGTGTGTGGAACCGTCACTGGGAATATGCTCTGTGTGTTGACAAGCATTAATTCAAATCTTGTTGAGAAATTGCCTAATTTTGGATAACTTCAAAGTGTACTTTAACTGAATTCACGTGTTTACTGTATTCAATGTTAGTGCCTAATTTACCCTTGTGAAATAATTGATGTATCAATAATAATTGATTAATGTTAGCTTTTCCAGATGTTCATAGCACTTTCATACTGTAAAGGATAAACTCACCCTATCCGCTGTCTACTTTCTAAAAGTGAAGGCTACATCGTTTCTGCAACCAACTGTTCTCTTATTTCAGATAACCTTCATGTTGGTCACTCCCACATGTACAGCATGTCTGATACCCAGTAGCATTTACACATGACTAACTAATGTCCAGAAATCTACAGTAGTAAAGTCAAGTAAAATGCTACTAAAATCAGTAATGATTTAAAATGTTGTGTCACACACAGAATCCGCCTTGACGGATAGTCCAACAAAGCAATATTTTGAACACAAATACGGTAACAGAGTCTCTGATCATTACTTGATAGTGTGCTGACACACAAACTCTATTAAGCTGTCTTCAAATATGCAAAATGATATGATTTTACAATGATTACATATTCACATCCCCAGCTGGCTGACTCTGCACGTCTCCATTTGTCATCGAATATTGTGTCCAATTATATGATTAGCTTTGAACACTCCAGCACTTTGAGAGCTCTTGTGTGTTCCGCCGTGCCGCGCGATTCACAAACAAAGTCATTACAACATGTATTCACACATATCAAATAACAAAACAGATGGCCACTGCGCCCGGCGCCTGATTTGTTTTCCACACGAGCGGCGGGAAAAAAATGGTATTTTCACAGAGCTTCGTTTAATGCTGACTGTTTTTCTACTCCTGGAGCCGAGCATCTGGCTGTCGCACTCTTAGATCAGCTCGAAGTGAAAGACAATTTTGTTTTCATTAATTTCTCGACAACAAAAGCACTTGTTGTGAAGATTCGGAATTACTGAGAGGGAAGCTTCCGGATAATTCATCACAGGAGCCTCGACAGAAAGCGTAATTGTTTTAAATGTAATTTTGCTGTTTGGTGAGGCGAGGGGTTGGGGAGTTTCTCTTTGATGTGGAACATGTAGGACAGACAGACGACCCTCTGGTACTTCACATTCACCTTTGACCTCTAGTCAAGCTTTAGTACCTTTAGTACTTCATCAGTGGTAGTCCAAACCAAATAATTTATAAAGCACTTCTGCCGTATCTGATCTATAAGAAGATACTGATCTCTGACCTGGGTTCAAATAGTATTTATTTTCTTGAAATACTTTGAGTGTTTGATTGAGCCTGTCTGGAGTGCCAGATGGGTGGGGTTTGCACTTCAGGACTATCCCAGTTAGCAAAACTGTTTGAAAAGTCGTAATTTCAGCCAGTTTTGCAGTTTAAATGATATATTTTCAACCAGTTTTGCTCACTGGGATTCCATTGGTTCCATTTTTCCCCCACTTTATTTATTCAGGTAAGTCAATTAAGAACAAATTCGTATTTACAATGACGACATGTCATTGCGCCAGGCAAGTTCAATCAACCACAGATAATGGTCTACATTTTACAATTGCAGCACAACCCGGGCACTAAAAATCTGTAACATTTTAATTTGACAGGATGCGACTGTCATTCAAAAACTAATTTGGATAGCTTGCGGATATCACATGTAACACTTATTTTGCACTGTTTACATAATATCTACATAACTAATCTCCACCTTCTCCTGGACATTGTTATAAGGGAAGTTTGGAGACATCACACATGAGGACACAGTATGTAACTAATATAACTGTTTAGCCCAAACTGTGCCTGTTTTCTAAGAGTAAAATTTTACGTTTTTAACCTCTTCAGTGAGTCATCCTAAAGGATGCTTCCCAGATCTCACAATGCCTGGATAGGTGTTTAACATACCAGCCAACCACATCATATGATCAAGCAATCTGATGCCCAACTGCATATAGTTGACCTAAAACACCACCAAAGGCTGTATTAGTGTGGCCTATAAACATATCATAGTGTGGTGAACTACAGTACCCAAAATTCGCTGTGTAATATATCTGGATTAAGGTGGCAATATGTAACTCAACCAAATTGACATAGAAATGTGAGTTATTGATCTGCCATTCTCATTGAAAGTGTTTCGATGCTTCCCGTTCCTACATTTTGTTTTTGCGTCTTTTGCTTTCGGTTTTGAAGACCAGCTTCTAACAGCTGAAAATACAATACTTTTCGCTATTGAAAAGATATTTCACAGTGGTTTAGATGGTGCAATTATTCTCTATACTATACATTGCCTGAAACTAGGCAGACTATTACTATTTTAGCAACTGGGAAATGGCGGAGCGATTTCTAAGTATTGCACCTTTTAAGACAGATTCAGCGATAAGTAGCGGAGTGACTTCCTACACAAAGAGTATGAAGCAAGAGGCTATTAGCATTGATTGTCACGTAGCTATCATGTTGAATGACAGAACAAACTCCAGTTCTAATGAGATGATGCTTCACAGTATCCGTGACTGGGGATTAAAACAGCCCCTTGCTAAGTCAAATGAGGTTTGTGGATATTCAGGTCTGCCATGTAATTTAGAGGCTGAAAGAGACCTGTGTGTACTCATATAGGCTACTACAGGGCCCAGGATAATCACCAGGATGAATGATATTCCGTCATACAGTGACTAACATTACATTCATGACATGAGCTGTTAACCCTCAAGTTACCGACTTAGGTCGTTTCAACCATAGACCCTGCCACGGCCATTGTCTTGATTACAACCATGTTAATGCTACCTGTAAGCCATTGGCCACTGACTCTCAGGGTCAATACGTGACTTGAATATGATCAATTAAAAAGCAAGTACATTTCTAATTTGGTTAAACTATCCCTTTAAATGACATTCAACAACATGGACATTTTAATGTTTACTGCAACATTGCTATGGGTCTAGGAGTTGGGCATAGTATAATAAACCCACATGGAAAAGCCATTCCATCTACCCTTAATGTGGTGCAGTATACAGTATAATAGAAATGTGAAATAAAAACAAATGTGATTTATTTTCTTATCTGCATCATATACAGCATGTATCTTTGTTCATGACATCTCTGAATGTTTTGTACAATGTCCCCCTACACTATTCTTATGTTTCATTATTTTCATCACTGTAGGCTACCCTGTATTTTGTAATGGTCTATCTTTGGTTCTATTTCCCAGTGAGCCATATTTGGCATGGGATGTCACAATGATGTAATTTTATGGTTTAAATTGTTTTTTTTCTGGTTAAAATAACCAACTTACTGTACAACCTATGTATTTTCCTTGCTACATTAAGATGCCTGGTAAAGTAATATATTGATTAACTTCCACTATTCCGTATCTCAAATTAATTTAAAACATTTGTCTGGTCATTGAAGAAAAACGTGTCTGGTCATGTGGAAATGCAAAAAAGAATCTGCTTGAAACTAGATTTTGCAATCGGTATAAAATCTGACCATGACATCATATTTTCAACCAAAACGTTGCGTAAAACCTCCCGACATGCTTGGACTACTCCACACAAATTAATTGAGCTGTAGCCAGATCAATGTTAAGACATACTGTACTACATGTGTGTTGAAATAATGGCCTTTTTGGTATGAAATATTAAGCATTGTAGATTAAAAAAGATTGAACAAGTTAGATCATTTCAGTCTTTGAACAGGATTGCCATCTATTTCTATTGAAATTACTTACATTTTCCTTGTGCTGGACATGTGGCTCTATTGTCATTTTCTGTGGTACATTTACACTGCCACTATCTGGTCGTGCTATGAAACAGCAGCTCAAAAGAAGAGAATACTTGTAATTTCCTGTATTATAGCGCCCCCCCATTTTGTTTAGCATTTTTAAATGGTTACTTTGAGGAGATTAAGATAATGTTTTGTCATGACAGAAGATACTATGAACAATGTACTGTAGCTATGATACAACACCACAACTGAAAGCCTAAGAACACAGACCCTCTAACCTTTTACTGACTTCCACCACTGTTTCCTGTTCGAGATATAACACCGCTCAGAGATGACAAACGATTTATGCTGACTTTGCTGTTAAGCCTTTACGAAGCTATACTATGCGACCAATGGTATGTGGACACCTGCTCGTAGAACATCTCATTCCAAAATCATGGGCATTAATATGATATAACAGCCCCCACTCTTCTGAGAGGGCTTTCCACTAGATGTTGGTACTTCGCTTCCATTCAGCCACGAGAGCATGAGTGAGGTCGGGCACTAATGTTGGGCGATTAGGCCTGGCTCTCAGTCGGCGTTCCAATTCATCCCAATAGTGTTTGATGGGGTTGACGTCAGGACTGTGCAGGCCAGTAAAATGATTTCACACCAACCTCAACAAACTATTTCTGTATGGACCTCGCTTTATTCACGGGGGTGCTGAAACAGGAAAGGGCTTTCCCCAAACTGTTTCCACTAAGTTGGAAGCACAGAATTGTCTACAATGTCATTGTATGCTGTAGCTTTAAAATGTCCCTTCTCTGAAACTAAGGAGGCCTAGCCCGAACCATGAACACACCGCCAGACCATTATTCCTCCTCCACCAAACTTTACAGTTGGCACGACGCATTTGGGCAGGTAGCGTTCACCTGGCATCCGCCAAACCCAGATTCGTCCATCGGACTGCGTGATGGTAAAGCGTGATCCATCATTCCAGAGAACGCATTTCCACTGCTCCAGTCCAATGGCGGTGCGAATAACACAACTCTAGCCGACGCTTGGCATTGCAGATGGTGATTTTAGGCTTGTGTGTGGCTGCTCGGCCATGAAAACCAATTTCATGAAGCTCCCGAAGAACAGTTATTGTGCTGAAGTTGCTTGCAGAGGCAGTTTGGAACTTGTTAGTGAGTGTTGCAACCCAGGACAGATAATTTTTTACATGTAACGCACTTTAGCACTCGGTGGTCCTCTTCTGTGAGCTCGTGTGGCCTACCACTTTGCAGCTCAGCCGTTGTTGCTCCTAAACATTTCCAATTCAAAATAACAGCACTTACAGTTGACCGGGGCAGCTCTAGCAAGGCAGAGATGTTACGAACTGACTTGTTGGAAAGGTGGCATCCTATGACCGTGCCACATTGAAAGTCACTGAGCTCTTCAGTAAGGCCATTCTACTGCCAATGTTTTCCTATGGAGATTGCATGGCTGTGTGCTTGATTTTATAGACCTGTCAGCAACGAGTGTGGCTTAAATTGCCCAATCCATTAATTTGAAGGGGTATCCACATATGTTTGTATTATATAGTGTATAATACACACATACTCTTACTGTCCTTTTCCAGTGATCAAATTCAGTAGTTCCGCACATGTTAGATTTGAAATGGAGATGGTTAGGATAACCAGATTGACATCTCCCTGTCTCATGTGATGTGTACCAAGGTTATTATAGTTTTGTGTTACTGTATTTGATTTTTTAAGATTGAAGATTTTTATTTGAATTTCAGTTTAGTTTGTTAGTTTTCAGATATGATTTACTAGTTATTTAGATTCAGTTTTTGTTTTGGTGTTGAGGACAGAAAGTTGCCTTTGTGTGGTAGGCTAGGAGACGTTAGTGTTTTCTGGGATGTAACTTCTTGCCACTGTGGAGCACTAATGCATAAGGTGATGGGTCAGGTCACAGGTTAGGTTGAAAGGTAGACTCAGCCAGATGACGTAGATGCAGGAAGTAAACACTAGTAGTGGGTCAATTTCTGCAACAACCAGGAGCGTTGAAGCACGAGGCTAAACTTCTCAACTGTTTTGGTCCCATAGCTATCACATTGTAGCAGCGTGAAGTGCACCCGTGTACACTCATAGATACTGTGTGGCTGTCTGAGGACAAAGTATCAAGATCATCTTAATGGGCGCGTTCATCTGCTCAGATGTTCCTGACGTGTGCCAGATCTTACAATGCCCGGACAGTCATTTTACGTATCAGCTAACCACATCATGGTGGTGTTCCTCTGCTCAGACGATGCATGCGTCAACCAATGGTTGTGTGCCATGTCATCAACTGTGCAGTAAGGTACCAGACTGCTATACCATATGATGTGGCTAGCCGATAATTAAAACACCTATCCAGGTGTTGTAAGATCTGGAAAGCATAAGCAACATCTGAGTAGAGTAACACTACCGACATGTTATTGCAACCATTGGATGACTTATGCAACGTATGAGCAGAGAAATGCGACCAATATCTGTGGTGCTACACATGGCAACGTCATCTCGCTGAGTATACCTTTAAATACAAGTCAATGTCAATGTGACCAGCCAGATTCAGAAGCTTGAAAACCACATATGAAATAAAAGTTTGAAAACCCTATTAGCTTTTTTCCCAAAATGTAGAAAAACATTATACTGTACATAAACTGATCATAATTCCCAGTATAGTTTTACTTTTTCAAACAGGTTTGTTAATTATTTTATTTCACTTTAATAAATATTTTTTCATTATTCGTTTTTAGTTTATTTTCAGTTTTAGTTTACTCTAATAACCTTGATGTATACATTTGCTGTATAGTAGTCTCAGGGTAATTAAATTAGTCTTGACTATTCCGAGATGTTTATGGTAAAACAATGCTCCCGTACAGTGAGTGTGGATTCAAATCTGTTTTTTTAATGAGTTGAACATGAAGCCCACAGCGAACACACACACACAAGGATTTAATGAAATGTTATAAGTAAATCTATGGCCTACTTCTTAGAAGAAAGCACAAAACATGCAGGATTCTTGTGTTTCTCACATACACTGTATATGTGACAACATGTAAGTAAAACAATTATGGTTCTTATATTATGCCTTTGTATTAATGTGGACTATTTCTTAGAAGACATGTTTCAGGTGTACCCATATACGAATCATTATATTATTCATACAGATCCTTTTGATCCATATGGGTCAATTTAGTTAGGTTTGACACACCATGCCAAGTGTGTGTAAGTCATTTGGATGCTCTCACTTTCCATTTTGGGAAGAGTAGTCCTTGGCAGGTGAGTTTATGTATCTGGCCTGTACCCAGTCTTTCGCCATGACCCTTAACCCCTCTTCCAACCCACCATGACCCTTAACCCCCCTTCCACTGCTATCACTTTCCATTTTGGGAAGAGTAGTCCTTTGCAGGTGAGTTTATGTATCTGGCCTGTACCCAGTCTTCGGCCATGACCCTTAACCCCCCTTCCAACCCATCATTTCAAATGTAAATCGAGATGAAGTTACTGAATCACCAGTCTGAACACACCTGTATACTTTACTCAGTGTTAGAACACTCTGCCAGCAGTGGAGGCTCCTCAGAGGAGGAAGGGAAGGACCATCCTCCTCAACAAATTTCATGAAAATAAAAACAAGGGAAACATTAAAAAGTTATCCTTTTTAGATAAAACTATACAAAATATATTCACGTCACCAAATAATTTATGAAAACACTGTTAGCGGTTATGATATGACATTTTGGCTCGGGAAGGTTTTTTCGCCTGGTCACAGACAGCTGATGCAAAGGTCTACAGTAGCCTCAACAGCACTCTCTGGGGTAGCACCATGGTGTAGCCAGAGGACAGCTAGTTTCCGTCCTCCTCTGGGTACATTGACTTCAATACAAAGCCTAGGAGGCTCATGGTTCTCACCCCCTTCCATAGACCTACACAGTAATTTTGAACTTCCGGAGGACTGCCTCCAACCTATCAGAGCTCTTGCAGCATGAACTGACATGTTGTTCACCTAATCAAAGGATCAGTGAATGAATCTAGTACTAAAATAATTAGCTACAGCTAGCAGTGCATACTATGTGGTGAGTAGTTGACTCAAAGAGAAAGAAAGACAATAGTTTAACAATTTTGAACACATTAATTTCTTTAAAAATAAAGGAGAAGCAAGTTTGCTGACTTTACACCATACTGCATGATTGTAGAGGGTTTACTAACATGTTGATTGTAGTAGCTATGTTTACTATGACGTGAGCTAATATGGTGACAACGATGTAGCTGTGTGTAGCGGTTATGATATGACATTTTGGCTTGGGAAGGTTTTTTCGCCTGGTCACAGACAGCTGATGTGTTGTGTTGTGCTCATGCTGTTTGTATGTGGCTGCTGTGAAGTGAACTGTGTTTGCGTGTGATCAGGGGTATATTCCTTCTGCCAATTCTGTTGAAAAACATTTCTTAAACAGAAGCAAATGGAACGAAATGGGGAAAAACATACCTGCAACTTTTGTTTGCAACTGTTGGATTAATGATGACACCATAGATCAGCTAGATGTGGGCAAGAGTGTGCAAGACGGTATTGAATGTGTCACTGTCTGCCACCTTGATAACTCAAATCTTTCTCTCGACCTGTGGTTGTAAACTTAATTCATGGGCTAGGCTGTACCAACTTCATGATAGGGAAATGTGAGTATCATGTAGTAGCCAAAACCTATCGATGTTACATTGAGCTGGGGGAATGGAATATGAATGACAATCATCCAATAAGCTGTAATAGAAATAAGGCCATGCTCATAAAAAAATGTATTGTCCTCCCTCATAATAAATGTCACCGACCGCCACTGTCTGCCAGGTATGCATCTGTTAAGTCCCTGGGTCACCTTCTTTTGCACAGTTGAGTTTGGTTTCCGCCTTTAGATCATGGCGCTGGTCAAGTTACTGAGCGACCTCACACTCCCTGTGTGTGTGCGTCTGCTCTTCCTCCGTACGCTACGCAGGTAGTTCCTGTACAGAATCACACTGATCACTCTATCTTGGAACTGCTTGGAGACAATGTAGTAAAGAATAATGTCCAGAACTGTACTCAGGTTCATCAGGAATGTTGTAAAGGCCCCCCACGTGCTGTAGTTCGAACCATCACCACCGTCCAGCAACAGAACCACCAAACAAACGTGGAAGGGCACGAAACACACCAGCACCTGGACGATGAGCGTGATGATGATCCTGATGGACTTCTGCTTGACCTTGGGCTTGAGCTTGGAAGTCCGTCCGTGGACGAGATTATCCACGATGACCACATAGCAACCAATCATGATACAGGTTGGCACCAGGAAGAAGAATGCCAGGCGTGTGAAGTGGACGGGGTTGTCCGTTCGCAGGTGGATGATGTCACGCATCTTGATGCAGGTGGTGAAGTTGGAGGAGCGATCCGGGTCGTGGTCTGGGAAGAGCAAGGGGACAGTGCTACCCAGGGTCATGATCCACACCCCGATGCATGCTACCAGGGCTTTGGGGATGTTCTTGAGCTCCTTGCTGTGTTTGGGCTGGATGATGGCCACGTAGCGGTCAGTGCTGATCAGGGCGAAGAGCCACAGGGCCATGCAGGGGTAGAAGACAGTCAGAGCCGCGCTGACCCGACAGAAGATGTCTCCAAACGGCCAGTAGTCCTGGCCATAGTAAACCATCCGGAAGGGGAGAAGGATGATAAAGACGAGATCCACTATGGCCACGTTGATCATGTAGACCGAGACGGAGTTCCTCCTCTTGGTGGTCAAGGCAAATACCCATAATGCGGTGACGTTGACCACTATGCCAATGGTGAAGATGACACAGTAGAAGACCAGGCCTGCGATGCGGTATTCTGTAGGGACCTGTTCCACTGAGCGGGCTGCGCTGTACTCCATGGTTATATTAGATGTGTTCAGGTCCACTACTGTAGATAAGTTCTGATCCACTCCCATGATGCATCTAACTACCCTGTGAAATGGTACTGCTGAAAAAGAGCACATGATAAGTAAATAGATGAACATTAACACATACAGATTTTGTAGTTTTATTTAACAACTAGGACCCCAATAGAAGACTCTGTAACTCTGGGTACAGAGTAACTCTGGTATGCATGTGCCATGCTCTGTGGCATAATCCACTAGACCAAATAAGTCACATGATCAAATAAATGTGGCAATAATCGTAGGATATGTCTGCTGACAATTTTTTTATTTTTTATTTTATTTTATTTTTTATTATTTTTTATTATTATTATTATGTTTTCTTCTTGGGCCTCTATAACTATATCTATTTTTATTTTTGTTGTTGTTGTGTGATTTGGATTGATCCCCTCTACCACACGGAACCCCACTAATCTACTGATGGAGCGCAGGAGGTGGCTAACAACAGACCTCCATCCTATGCTAGCTTGCTACCGATGCCCTGGCTAGCTGTCTAAATCACCAACCAACCTCTCCACTCACCGGACCCTTTTGATCACTCGACTAAGCATGCCTCTCCTTAATGTCAATATGTCTTGTCCATTTCTGTTCTGGTTAGTGTTTATTGGCTTATTTCACTGTAGAGCCTCTAGTCCTGCTCACTATACCTTATCCAACCTATTAGTTCCACCACCCACACATGCAATGACATCTCCTGGTTTCAACGATGTTTCTAGAGACAATATCTCTCTCTTCATCACTCAATACCTAGGTTTACCTCCACTGTATTCACATCCTACCATACATTTGTCTGTACATTATACCTTGATGCTATTTTATCGCCCCCAGAAACCTCCTTTTACTCTATGTTCCAGACGTTCTAGACGACCAATTCTCATAGCTTTTAGCCGTACCCTTATTCTACTCCTCCTATGTTCCTCTGGCGATGTAGAGGTGAATCCAGGCCCTGCAGTGCCTAGCTCCACTCCTATTCCCCAGGCGCTCTCTTTTGACGACTTCTGTAACCGTAATAGCCTTGGTTTCATGCATGTTAACATTAGAAGCCTCCTCCCTAAGTTTGTTCTATTCACTGCTTTAGCACACTCTGCCAACCCGGATGTTCTAGCTGTGTCTGAATCCTGGCTTAGGAAGACCACCAAAAACTCAGACATTTTAATTCCAAACTACAACATTTTCAGACAAGATAGAACTGCCAAAGGGGGCGGTGTTGCAATCTACTGCAAAGATAGCCTGCAGAGTTCTGTCCTACTATCCAGGTCTGTACCCAAACAATTTGAACTTCTACTTTTAAAAATCCACCTCTCTAAAAACAAGTCTCTCACCGTTGCCGCCTGCTATAGACCACCCTCTGCCCCCAGCTGTGCTCTGGACACCATATGTGAACTGATTGCCCCCCATCTATCTTCAGAGTTCGTGCTGCTAGGCGACCTAAACTGGAACATGCTTAACACCCCAGCCATCCTACAATCTAAACTAGATGCCCTCAATCTCACACAAATAATCAATGAACCTACCAGGTACCTCCCCAAAACCTTAAACACGGGCACCCTCATAGATATCATCCTAACCAACTTCCCCTCTAAATACACCTCTGCTGTCTACAACCAAGATCTCAGCGATCACTGCCTCATTGCCTGCATCCGTAATGGGTCAGCGGTCAAACGACCTCCACTCATCACTGTAAAACGCTCCCTGAAACACTTCTGCGAGCAGGCCTTTCTAATCGACCTGGCCGGGGTATCCTGGAAGGATATTGATCTCATCCCGTCAGTAGAGGATGCCTGGATATTTTTTTTAAATGCCTTCCTAACCATCTTAAATAAACATGCCCCATTTAAGAAATTTAGAACCAGGAACAGATATAGCCCTTGGTTCTCCCCAGACCTGACTGCCCTTAACCAACACAAAAACATCCTATGGCGTTCTGCATTAGCATCGAACAGCCCCCGTGATATGCAGCTGTTCAGGGAAGCTAGAAATCATTATACACAGGCAGTTAGAAAAGCCAAGGCTAGCTTTTTCAAGCAGAAATTTGCTTCCTGCAACACTAACTCAAAAAAGTTCTGGGACACTGTAAAGTCCATGGAGAATAAGAACACCTCCTCCCAGCTGCCCACTGCACTGAAGATAGGAAACACTGTCACCACTGATAAATCCACCATAATTGAGAATTTCAATAAGCATTTTTCTACGGCTGGCCATGCTTTCCACCTGGCTACTCCTACCCCGGACAACAGCACTGCACCCCCAACAGCAACTCGCCCAAGCCTTCCCCATTTCTCCTTCTCCCAAATCCATTCAGCTGATGTTCTGAAAGAGCTGCAAAATCTGGACCCCTACAAATCAGCCGGGCTAGACAATCTGGACCCTTTCTTTCTAAAATTATCTGCCGAAATTGTTGCCACCCCTATTACTAGCCTGTTCAACCTCTCTTTCGTGTCGTCTGAGATTCCCAAAGATTGGAAAGCAGCTGCGGTCATCCCCCTCTTCAAAGGGGGGGACACTCTTGACCCAAACTGCTACAGACCTATATCTATTTCTAAGGTCTTCGAAAGCCAAGTCAACAAACAGATTACCGACCATTTCGAATCTCACCATACCTTCTCTGCTATGCAATCTGGTTTCAGAGCTGGTCATGGGTGCACCTCAGCCACGCTCAAGGTCCTAAACGATATCTTAACCGCCATCGATAAGAAACATTACTGTGCAGCCGTATTCATTGATCTGGCCAAGGCTTTCGACTCTGTCAATCACCATATCCTCATCGGCAGACTCGACAGCCTTGGTTTCTCAAATGATTGCCTCGCCTGGTTCACCAACTACTTCTCTGATAGAATTCAGTGTGTCAAATCGGAGGGTCTGCTGTCCGGACCTCTGGCAGTCTCTATGGGGGTGCCACAGGGTTCAATTCTTGGACCGACTCTCTTCTCTGTATACATCAATGAGGTCGCTCTTGCTGCTGGTGAGTCCCTGATCCACCTCTACGCAGACGACACCATTCTGTATACTTCCGGCCCTTCTTTGGACACTGTGTTAACAACCCTCCAGGCAAGCTTCAATGCCATACAACTCTCCTTCCGTGGCCTCCAATTGCTCTTAAATACAAGTAAAACTAAATGCATGCTCTTCAACCGATCGCTACCTGCACCTACCCGCCTGTCCAACATCACTACTCTGGACGGCTCTGACTTAGAATACGTGGACAACTACAAATACTTAGGTGTCTGGTTAGATTGTAAACTCTCCTTCCAGACCCATATCAAACATCTCCAATCCAAAGTTAAATCTAGAATTGGCTTCCTATTTCGCAACAAAGCATCCTTCACTCATGCTGCCAAACATACCCTTGTAAAACTGACCATCCTACCAATCCTCGACTTTGGCGATGTCATTTACAAAATAGCCTCCAATACCCTACTCAACAAATTGGATGCAGTCTATCACAGTGCAATCCGTTTTATCACCAAAGCCCCATATACTACCCACCATTGCGACCTGTACGCTCTTGTTGGCTGGCCCTCGCTTCATACTCGTCGCCAAACCCACTGGCTCCATGTCATCTACAAGACCCTGCTAGGTAAAGTCCCCCCTTATCTCAGCTCGCTGGTCACCATAGCATCTCCCACCTGTAGCACACGCTCCAGCAGGTATATCTCTCTAGTCACCCCCAAAACCAATTCTTTCTTTGGCCGCCTCTCCTTCCAGTTCTCTGCTGCCAATGACTGGAACGAACTACAAAAATCTCTGAAACTGGAAACACTTATCTCCCTCACTAGCTTTAAGCACCAACTGTCAGAGCAGCTCACAGATTACTGCACCTGTACATAGCCCACCTATAATTTAGCCCAAACAACTACCTCTTTCCCAACTGTATTTAATTTTAATTTATTTATTTATTTTGCTCCTTTGCACCCCATTATTTTTTATTTCTACTTTGCACATTCTTCCATTGCAAAACTACCATTCCAGTATTTTACTTGCTATATTGTATTTACTTTGCCATCATGGCCTTTTTTTGCCTTTACCTCCCTTCTCACCTCATTTGCTCACATTGTATATAGACTTGTTTATACTGCATTATTGACTGTATGTTTGTTTTTACTCCATGTGTAACTCTGTGTCGTTTTATCTGTCGAACTGCTTTGCTTTATCTTGGCCAGGTCGCAATTGTAAATGAGAACTTGTTCTCAACTTGCCTACCTGGTTAAATAAAGGTAAAATAAAAAAAATAAAAAAAATATTGTCTGCAGAAAAATAACACATGAAATATCATGAAATTGGTTTATTTGGGAAAGTATCTTATAAGGATGTATTTAATGTGATTAGTTGTTCATTTATATTTGTCGTTTTAATATGGTAAAACCATTCCATTTTTCTTCTTCAAAAGAGCATTGAATAGGCCTGGTCAAACCATAGTGTTAAAGCAGGTGAGCTGGTTGTCATCAGGGCCAGAGTACTGCATTTGGGGCCTCGGGGTACCAGTTGAAACCAGTTGAAATCGTCAATCCTGTTACAGCCAACTCTGTCACTTTTATAGTCACTTTTCTTAATTTAACCTCTTGAGATGGGAAGACCTTTTGTTATGAAGTTGAACATGTGCTCTTTATGGTAAAATGTAAAAATTTGTTGAAATAAATAGTGTTTTTTTTTCTTCAAAATTGCACTACCATAAAAGGCACTCAATTTGTAGAATGGCCCAGCTGTGCACCTGCAGTATCAATAGTAGATGAACAGGAAGGTGACAATTTTAGTGTACAATTGTCTTACTGTAATCATGTGTATGTCTTACAGTTACAGACACAGAGCATAGAGACAGACATCCATGTGACATTGAGCCCTGTTTCCCTTTTTACAAGCTTACGAGAGAAAGGATTTGAAGGGTTTTGGGTCTTGAATCAGAGCAGAAAAGGAGAAGAGAGTACAAGAGATAAAGAAGTGAAAGTACAGTAGTTGATGGGAGTCTTTTGGTTACCTTGACTGGAAAACCCTTCGTGACCATTTACTGTAAATGGGTTAGGAACCCTCTCTCACTTGAAGAGATTATCCAGGACTTTCATATATATTTTTGCCAGTAGTTCTGAAAGGAGATAGATTATGCATGTATAAACTACACATAGAAACATCCAGCCCAAAGTGGAAGGTTTTAGAAAATACTTAGGCCTAGATTCAATCAGATCAAGCGTTAACCGGCAATAGTAGACACCCACATAGCAGATGTTTTGGCATGTCGGTGGTGGAACTGCCTTGAAGCCGTCAATTTGGTGAGTAGCTGCTCTTGCGCTTTGTTACGAAGCCACACCGGACCCACTTTCTTTAGAAGTTCAGAGCAAGAACGTGTAGGCTATATAGAAATAATTAGACCCACATTGAAAAATAATTCAACAAAATAATGAGGATTTCTATCATCCCAATCAATGTGTAGATTACATCTCACATTCCATTGTTCAAACTTGTAAACATAGGATTTCTGTTAATGTGACTCTGCTTTAGGTATACTGCATGGAGCCACTTGTGGATTTGACAGCTCTAACACAGTTCTGCTAAAACAACTACTATGCAGATGTTGGCTAAAGTGAATCTGATTTGAATAGAGCCCTAATTATTTGCCAAATTCCAGAGCATCTCTTTAACTTCCCTTGAGTTTGAAGATATATCTGTAAATTGAGCTGGTGTCGAGAATGAATAGCTTAGTAGAACAAAATAACAAAAGTCTGATTATTACGACAATAATCATATCATATTATAGCATGTTATATTATTCAACTGTAATTATACTTTTATGTATCAAGATTTCACTCAGTGTGGTTTAATCTGAGACAACAGACAAAATCGAGAAACAGATGCTTCTCCCTATAATTGTATGTGTGTTTGATCAACCAATACTTTGTTTATCTATTTAAAACATACCCAAAAAGTACCATTTAATCTTAAAACTAAATGTAGTACATTTCTTCAGATGAGATTAGCTAGATCTAAATAGCGATGGAAGCTCAGTAAAAGTGCAGCTACTTACCTCATTTATTTGCATCATGTCCTCTCTCTCTCTCAGCATTCTACCAAAGAGGCCTCACAAGCACTTCAAGACACTTGTGAAACGATGAGGCATGCAGCCATATCTCTCTCTCTCTCTTTCTTTCTCTTGGAGTGTTGAGTTCAACACACAAAGGGGGAAGTGAAAACAGTGCTATTTCAGAAGTACCGTTTTATTGGTTGCTACAGTGCAACAGTGTAAAACCCCCTTCACTTCCTGTGTTGTATTGTTTTCACTGTTGATATACACTCTTAGAAAAAAGTGTTCCAAAAGGTTTTTTTTTCGGCCGCCCCCATAGAGCACCCTTTGAAGAACCCTTTTTGGTTCTAGGTGGAACCATTTTTGGTTCCAGGTAGAAATATTTTGTGGAAAGGGTTTAACATGGAACTCAAAAGGGTTCTCCTATGGGAGCAGCTGAAGAACTGTTTTAGGCTCTAGATAGCATCTTTTTTTAAATGAGTTTAGTAGATAGCTATGGAAGAAACACTAGAAAGTGATATGCACTTCCCAAACTTTAGTTAACCGGTGCTGGACAAAAAGTATACTTAGATACAGAGATTATATTCCCGCACATTATTGCTGTGTATGCGGCCTCTCTTTTCTTTATCAGGGAACTCAAGAAAGATCTACAGCTTCAATCTGCAATTAGACACCCTTAAAGAAAATGATGTGCGATTAGAAGTGGGTAGTGCTTTTGGCAGGCGGAGAAGATGGCAGATTTAGGGAGAGTTATTGATTGGAAAAGTGGGGTCTGTCACAGCGCATTAGCTCTTGGGGGAGTAATCCGCAGCAGATTGCCACCAGAAGCATATGCTGCTGGAGAGAAGTAATTAAAAACAGGATGTTGAGGTAGTCGCCATATAAACAGGAAATAAGAACGGGTGGTAATACACTTTACGCTGACGCCGGGAGATGGTTTTTACCACGGCTTTTTAATGGATGCAAACTGTCTGCGCACCTTGAGTGAGATTCCTCAAGGTCAAGGATGGACTGGGACATGAAAACATAGCAGGGGATGTTGTCTGTGTGTGTGTGTGTGTGTGTGTGTGTGTGTGTGTGTGTGTGTGTGTGTGTGTGTGTGTGTGTGTGTGTGTGTGTGTGTGTGTGTGTAAATAAGATTTTTATGATCAAGTTTTAGTGGATTACAAAGTGGACACAGCAAATCACAAGTCTTGAGGGTCATAAGGGCTGACTTGTTCTCTCCATGCAGACTCGTCTTTTCCATTATGATCATAGATCATCTCCGCCACTGAGGATTTGAGACACAATGGAGAGAAGCATCTGTAACACTTTCCCACACTATGTGACGTTTCCTACACTCAAGAAAACTATGCTGCACCATGTGGCTGCTGAACCATGTGGCTGCTTCCCCCATTTCTTTGATCTCCTCAAAGATGAAATGTGTTGCATGTTTTGCTATGATGAGTCGGTTAGTTTGTGAGCTGATTAGTGTGTGGTACTGATATCAATCATGTCAAGGTGTCATCTCAATCCAGAGGAGGGACAATATGATACCCCTCTATGCATTAAGGGTGGATTAGAATGCCTAAACATAGTGAATACAGTCATATACTGTAAACCATATCAATGAGTAGTTGATATATATATATATATATACACATGTTATATGCTTTGCTTCTGAAGTGTATCTTTGGTAATAAATATAGTTGTAAATCTCTTTTTCCCTCAGTCTGCTGTCTATGCCAGATGGTGTGTTGTGTTCTTAGTAATATGTTGTTGTGACAGCAGTCTGTGTGATGTCTTCCTGTGACAGCCATCATGTGGTTGGCATCATGTCTGTGTTTCTGGCAGCACTTCTTTAGGTTGGGGTATAGGTGTATTCTTATGGAGCCCAGCACTGTGGAATTATATTACAGAATTAAATTATTCTTAACACAAATTCAAAATAATTCAGATTCAATTTGTGGTGGCACTAATATCACTCCATACAGCACCCTCAGAAAACAACAATATAGGTTAGTCTAGCAGGTGTAAATGTTTTGGTGGACAGACGAATGCAGGCCAATGTGGGTTGATCATTCCAAACGAATAAAACATTCCTTTCTTAGGCATGTCCCCAGGCTAATTTAGACAGGACTTTACAAACAAGCATCCAGTGAATAAAGGACACAATCGTGTTATAAAACAATCAATCTACATTCTACTCTATTCTGTGTAACACTGCCCTCTTGGGGCTCAGCAAAGTTACTGCGTTGTGCTGGGCAAGCGTTGTGGGCCTACAGTGAAGTCAGGTCAACATCACCAATGTGGACGGATATTCATTGTATCTTTCTAAGAAATACCACATGACGTTGAACACCACGGGATCATTTATTTATATTTCTTATTTATTTAAAATAATACAACAATCACATTAATCAAGACAGAGGGAAACCATTGTGAACAAACTAATTCATACATTTGAACATCTTGGTAAAAAATGTAATTGATCCTGATTCAATTAATTGAGGGACGTGGTTACATTTAGTACATGGTGTTGAAATATTTTACATTTATCAATAATCACAAGGTTATTTTGAAGAATAATTCATTAAGTGTATATACAAAAACTATAATCAACATGGTTTCTAATCTTCATTCCTCTGCATTGTAATGTTCCAAAGCTTTGTATTCTTTGGTCAGAATCTCTGAAACAATTAAGTAATATTCAGCTGTCCATTTCAAGACATCTTCTCATGCAAGTGGCCATGCTGTTTAATAATGTTCTTATGTGTTTCTTCGTTTGATCAACTTGTCATTATATAGACAAGCACTTTGTTGGATGCAGAAACAGTCTGCTACCTGGGCTGTCCTAGATCAGTGTCTCTATTTCCAGAGGGTGTGAGATGCCTCTTTAAACTTGTAATCAGTTATACAGTTATAGTTCTCCTCAGAGATCCTCTGGCAATTTGCTGGTTTCTGTCTCACTGCTGGCAACTGATTGTTGGCTGCTGAACTGTTGGTCATTGGCTCATCATTCTCACTGGTCGTTGACTGATCATTGGCTCACCGGTCTGTTGGCTGATCGTTGGCTCACCGGTCTGATTGATGGTTGTTGGCTCTCCAACCTGTTGGTTGGTCGTCGGCTCACCTTTCACCATTCTCTCACGGTTTGTGTCTGGTGCTGTTGAGGTGGATCTTCATACCATCGTTGACGTCTCTTGAGGACCCCTCTGGCAATGTCCGTGCTGCGCTGGAGAAGGACACGCTCACCTGCCTCTTCAGTATCTTCAGCACCTTACTCTTGTAACCCTTACAGGCAAAGAAGTAGATGAATGGATCCAGGCAGGAGTTGAGGTTCATCAGACAAACAGTGAAGTGTAAGGAGATCTGGAAGGCTGTGAGTTCAGCACAGTCTGGTGTGTAGATCAGCTTTCGGATCATGTATTGGAGGAGGTTGATGTGATAGGGGCTGAAACAGACCACAAACACCAGGGAGACGCAGCAGATCACCCCGATGGCTTTTTGGCTGCGCCCCAACTTGTCCGTCAGCTGATTGGCCTTGGCGGCGAGGCGGAGTTTATAGCACAGTATGGAGTAGCACACCAGGATGGTCACCACGGGGACTCCGTAGCCTAGGAATACGGCGCCAATCAGGATATAGGAGATGTTGGGCACCGGTTCGAAGTTGGGATACTCCATACAGGTGATGAAGCCATCAGGTTCCTCGTTAGTCATGGTCATGGAGAGGAGGGGCAGAGTTTGCATTAAGACCAGCAACCACACCCCGACACAAATGTACCGGACATTGGAGACCTTACGGAAGCGTGCGAATCGGAGCGGCAAGACGACAGCAATGAACCGGTCCACACTGAGGCAGGTCATGAAGTTGACCCCGGCGTAAGTGTTGATGTAGAAGATCAGCCCTGTGATCTTACACAGGGCCTCCCCCAGGGGCCAGTGAAAGCCCAGGGCGTAGTAGATTATCCGTAACGGTAGTGACAGTGTGAACAGGATGTCGGAGATGACCAGGTTGGCGGAGTAGAGCGTGGTGGAGTTCATCTTCTTCACGTTGGGGCGGATGATGTGGAAGGCCAGGGCATTGCCCAGCAACCCCACGGAGAAGACGATGCAGTAGAAGAGGGGCATGAGGACTCGGGCATAACCCCGGTGGTTGTACAGGGTAATGCAGGTGTCTGAGTCATTACGGGTGGGGGTTGGATGGCTGGAGGTTGGAGGCTGGTTGAAGGTCCTTATCACCTCCATCTTGGGGCCAGTGGAGAGGGAAGCTAGCTATATCTGTGAAAATAAGGAAAAAGCAGCTTTGTCAATGCCAAAATGTTCATGTTTGCAGTTAGTAGTACACATCACTATTGACTGAATGGATGTAGATGTACACTGAGTGTAAAAATCATTAAGAACAACTGTACTTTCCATGAAATAGACTGACAAGGGGAATCCAGGTGACAGCTACAATCACATATCGATAAACCCACACAGGTTAAAGAAGGATTTTTAAGCTTTGAGACAATTGAGACATGGATTGCGTATGTGTGCCATTCAGAGGGTGAATGGGCAAGACAAAATATTGAAGTGCCTTTGAACAGGGTATGGTAGTAGGTGCCAGGCGCACCAGTTTCTTTTCAGAACTGCAGCGCTGCTGGGTCTTTCACGCTCAACAATTTCCAGTTTGTATCAAGAATGGTCCACCACCCAAACGACATCCAGCCAACTTGACACAACTGTGGTAAGCATTGGAGTCAACATGGACCAGCATCCCAGTGGAATGCTTTCGACACCTTTTAGAGTCAATGCCCTAATAAATTGAATCTGTTCTGAGGGCAAAAGGGGGGAGAGGGTGCAACTCAAAATTAGGAAGGTGTTCATAATGTTTTGTGCGCATAAAGTACATGCTAAATGACCAATTCCACTGCACACACCTGCGGTGGTCACGTCACAGGAAAGTATTTGTGTTAAAAGGCACACTAGGAAGTCTACATCCCTACAGGGCACTCATACACTAGGAAGTCTGCATCCCTACACTCTACGGGCGCTTTCACATATCCTGGACCCTGCCCAGGCTGTGGGTCCAAGATCCAGGACCAGGGTACGAGGTATTGTGACGCGGCAACACCCTTTGCTGATGTTCGCATGCAAAAATGTTAACATACGAAGTTGCAACCAAGTGATTTTTGTTATTTTCCGTTGGTCATTAAACTTTTGTTAGCCAGCTAACGTTATCTTGACATACTATTAACTAACTTAATTAGCTAAATTAGCTAAGATACAAAATTAGTTAAAATAAGGGCAAAGGGGCGACATGAACTTTCTGTGAAACTGATACCTTATTGGAGATCTCGGATATGGGTGGAATTGACAAATACCCACAAAATACAGTGGTTTATGGGAATATTTGCGAACGTAAGGGGGCAAAAGGCTATTTAACCTTTTACTGCAGGGTGCTAAATCTGTGTCACAAAGAGTGTTTCTTGGTAGTTTTAAAACAGATATAAATTGGAGATTGCATCCCAATATTACACTTTATGTTCATTCTGAAAGTATTCAGACCCCTTCCCTTTTTCCACATTGTCACGTTACATACAGCCTTGTTCTAAAATGTATTTAATTGTTTATTTTCCTCTTCAATCTACACACAATATCCCATAATGACAAAGAAAAATCTGAAATATGACATTTAAATAAGTATTCAGACCCTTTACTCAGTAGTTTGTTGAAGCACCTTTGGCAGCGATTACAGTCTCGAGTCTACTTCGGGTATGACGCTATAAGCTTGGCACACCTGTATTTGGGGAGTTTCTCCCATTCTTCTCTGCAGTTCCTCTCAGGCTCTGTCAGGTGGATGGGGAGCATCGCTGCACAGTTGTTTTCAGGTCTCTTCAGAGATTTTCAATCGGGTTCAAGTCCGGGCTCTGGCTGGGCCACTCAAGGACATTCAGAGACTTGTCCCGAAGCCACGCCTACATTGTCTTGGCAGTGTGCTTAGGGTTGTTGTCCTAATGGAAGATAAACCTTCACAGTCTGAGGTCTTGAGCGCTCTGGAGTAGGTTTTCATCAAGTATCTCTCTGTACTTTGATCTGTTCATCTTTCCCTCGATCCTGACTAGTCTCCCAGTCCCTGCCATTGAAAAAAATCCTCACAGCATGATGCTGCCACCCCCATGCTTCACCGTAGAGATGGTGCCAGGTGCTCCCTTCCAGTTGCATTGCTGGGAATGATTTGTTGTTGTACTTCATCCTCCTCAAAAGACTCATTATAAATTTCACAAAAATGATTCAGCACCCAGAATGCCGTAATTAGAGTGTTCATTATGTCAATGTGAGAGTCATTGCGTTTAAGCAAATACCCCCATATTCCCTTCAGTCGACCAAAAGCCCTCTCTAAAGTCATGTGAGAACTACTGATCAGGGCTTCATCAGCCATGGAAGAAGTGGGTATGCGGCATCTCCTAATATTTCAAGTGGCACTTTCGCACCATGAAAGGTCTCAGTCCATCTTTGGAGTAGTCTGCCCTCCTGACCCTTGGTAAACGGTGCTGAGTTTGCCAGCACACGGGCATCATGTACTGTGCCTACCCAACCAATCTGGATGTCCGATGTTGATGTTCATTTGTGATCTACAACCCCTTTCTGGACCAAGAGTAAAACATCTATCTGTTATACAAGTCCCACTTGTCTTGTGGTGGTGCTATGATGGGTATATGTGTCATCGATTGCTCCACAGCATTGACCTGATCCTGGTTGACGGTCCAGGAATCTGTTACTATGTCTCTGAACTCAGCCTCAGTTGGTGTCTTGATATGAAGGTGTAACATTTTCTCCTGGATGAGACTGGCAATTTGATTAGTGACTGTGCATGCAGTTGACAAACCAACACCAAACAATAACGAGATTGTTCGGTACTCTACATTAGTGGCAAGCCTCCACAGACAAATGGCAACAGGCTGCTCCACAGACAGTGCTTCCCTGTAATGACACTGTTGCTGGACAATATCACATAGACTGAGGAATGTTGTCTCCCTCATCCTAAAGTTCGCTCTCCACTCTGTCAGTCCAGCCTTCAAATGCAGTCATCCACCACTGTGCCTCCCTTGGAACAGCCCATATACTCCAGTGGAGGCTGGTGGGAGGAGATATAGGAAGACGGGCTCATTATACGGGCTGGAATGGAATCAATGGAACAGTCAAACTTCCATATTTTACATTTTACATGTTAGTCATTTAGCAGACGCTCTTATCCAGAGCAACTTACAGTACTGAGTGCATACATTTTCTTACATATATTGGATGTGTTATTCTTTTGTAATTATTCTTTTTTAAATGAAATATTAAAACATGCAATCTATCAACATTTACTGTCGGCCTCCATTTATTCCATTCTGACCATTACAATGAGCCGTCCTCCTATAGCTCCTCCCACCAGCCCCCATTGATATACTCTTGGTAAAAGATAATTACACTGTTTAGGCTTGCTACTATGAAATTGTAAAAAGGAATGTTAGACTACAATATAACAATTCTAGCCAAGATAGATCTGACAGACCATAATGATAGATCTGATCTAGACTTATTTGAAAACAGAATATACATTTGTTTTAAAATTAAATCATATATGCCTGCCATCGTGTCATTTTGGCTAGTGTTCTTCATAGATATTAGATTGCTGGTGCCACATATCAGACAACATTGTAAATGTCCTTGTGGGTAAATGTTCGTGACTGTTTTTATAGGCTATATAGAGGCAACAAGTTGGAGAGAAATAGCTAGGCATCTTTTTACTCACCTTGTTGCATGTTTTTGGATGAGTATGCTGAGAAACATATTCAACCTCAACTCTTGATTCATCCTTAAAAAGCGTTGGCCTCAGAGTTGTTGTGTGAGCCTCCTGTCTTGGTTTAGGCAGATAGGGGGGAATTCCAACCTGAGGTAAGCATGCGTAAATGGAACATAATTCCTTTTCTATGCCCCTTTCTCTCTACACATATTCTGACCTTCAACTTAAACATGAGAATAGCATGCTATTCGTTTTGGGTGGACATCAAAGAAATGAATGTGTGGTGGAGGTGTGTCTACAGATTCTGACCTCGACTTAATTCCCTCATAATTCCACCAACTTTACACACGATTCAATTATGAATAGTTGCGCAAGCTGTCGGATCCAAGTGGAAAAACATATTTATATTTTCTGATAGAAATAACACCATTCTCCATGCACTGTAATTTACAAATTGATAAGCTCTATTGATAAGAGCTAGGTATATCAGTGAGCCGTTTGGTTAAGTGGGTTGTAGATATAAATTACAAATGTTTTATATTTATTTTACTGTATGACCGCTGGTGTGATGGAGTGAGAGGTTGGGCGTGTGAAGGTCGGTATATTCCCGCTCGTTGGCTACATCTGCTGGCCAGAAAGGGTAAGACCCTAGTTACACACACCTGAATATAATTAGGTTGGAGGTTGGGTGGTAGCTGTTTATCCTGGCTTTGGCCAGATCTGTTTTTGGTCTGGAGCAGCAAGCCTTTACTGACCCCCCACTGCTACACTAGAGACAATTGTGAAACCAGCCTCATGGCAGCAAACTGAAGCAGATCAACACATCACCTTTTCCACAGTGAAGTTTTTAATAAACTATGTTTCCTGACTCATTAACACAAGGCCAAATCCAAGGACTCAGGGCTGTATTTCATTGTGATCTGTAGTTACAACCTTCACACACCTTTTTTCCCCCTCTAATATATATATATATTTGCAGAAGTGCTATAGCCTTTTGTCTGGAGTAAGACCATGGTAAAAACAGTGTGGCCACTATAGAGGTCCTATAACTTGCTGTTCTATATGTAATTCTATGGTGGCAACAGCATTAGAGTAAGGTGTTACAAAAGGTGCTATCTAGAATCTTAAAGGTTTTTCTGCTGTCCACATAGGATAACCTTTTGAAGAAGCATTTTTGGTTCCAGGTAGAACCTTTTTTGTTCCAAGTAGAACAATTTTGGGTCCCATGTAGAACCCTTTCCACAGAGGGTTCTACACGGAACCCAACATAGTTCTACCTGGAACTAAAAAGGGTTCTACCTGAAATCAAAAAGGGTTCTCCTATGGGTCATTTAAGGATGAGTCATTTGAGCATTAAGGGCCCCAACCTATTAACCACTAGATATTTGAGCCACAGTGTGCAACATTTAATTATATAGATTCAGTATCACTGAGCCACCTGGTTACATCTTTATTTATATATTACTACGTTCTAAACTGGCCTGGTATAACAGCCAGGGCTCAAGGGTGTGCCCTTGGGTATGAGCTGCCTAAGTTGTTTTGATGATGTGAACCTAATCATGATTAATCAATTGTACATTGAACCTGAAAACAAAATATTGTTAGCCATAGTTTACAGTTCTCAATACTGCAACTTTTGTTTTGGAACAATTTTTGGGTTTAGATTTTCGCTTCCCAATACTTTCCCAATTCTACCTAAACGTCAAGTCAAATAAATGCTTTACTTGAAATAATGAATACACAATCAACAATTGAAGAAACCAAAACACAAATGTGCACCTACCAAAACCAGCTGTATTATTGCATACTTCCAAAGTGTCAGAGTAAAGCAGGATAGTTCTTCCTTGGCGCGAGACAATTGTCCTCTCAGAGTTCAGCAGAGACCATGTTCCCCCAGGGTTTTAGAGCAGAGTGACACAGAGTGACAAATAGAGAACTATGTTTGAGGGGCGGGCAGACTCTCGTAACCATAGTGACATTATAATATTCTGTGTTGCTGTTATGTTATGTTCTTGAGTTTGTGGATCTCTCCCCCTCCCCCCCATGTCTCTGTCTCAAGCTGTCGCATATCTACACGGTCATATTTTAAACATGTTTTGTCTGTTTTTAAGACTATTTCGAATATAGTACAGGATATAGACCGGGAACTTAAATCTCAGATTTAGTCATTTACTACTTGTGTTAACCATCTCTTTTAGAATAACAAACAGATTGCCCACATGTTAATAATTATGATTTAATAGTGAATGTCAATTTAGCTACATATGATAGATAACTGATCAATCAGTGTTCAATGTTGCTATACGCTCACCCTCAATATCATTAGGTGTTTCTTTTGTTCATACACTACTGTTAAAGTATTCACATCCCTTGTCCTTTTCCACATTCTGTGGCTTTACAAAGTGGAATTCAAATGGATTTAATTGTAAAAAAAAAAAAAAAATCTGAGATCTACACAAAATACTCTAATGTCAAAGTAGGATCATTTAAAAAATATTTGTTTTAAAAAAATCATGAAAAATCAAACACTAATATATCTTGACTAGATAAGTATTCAACCCACTGACTCACTTCGTGTGAGAATAACCTTTGACAGTGATTACAGCTGTGAGTCTTTCTGGGTAACTCTAAGACCTTTCCACACCCGGATTGTGCAACATTTGCACATCATTTTTTTCAAAATTCTTCAAGCTCTGTCAAATAGTTTTTTTGATCATTGCTGGACCACTGTTTTCAGGTCTTGCCATACATTTTTAAACAGATTTAAGTCAAACTGTAACTCGACCACTCAGGAACATTCACTGTCTTCTTGGCAAGCAACTCCAGTGTAGATCTGGCATTATGTTTTAGGTTATTGTCATGCTGTGTCTGGTATAAAGCAGACTGACAGAGGTTTTTCCCTCAAGGATTTTTCCTGCACTTAGCTCCATTCCATTAATTTTTTTATCCTGAAAAACTATCTTGTCCTTAACGATTACAGGCATACCCATAACATGACGCAGCCACCACTATGCTTTAAATTATGGGGAGTGGTACTCAGTAATGTCTTGCACTGGATTTGCCCCAAACATAACAATTTGTATTCAGGACAAAAAGATCATTGCTATGCCACATTTTTTTGCAGTATGGCTTTAGTGTGTTGTTGCAAACAGGATGCATCTTTTGGAATATTTGTATTCTGTACAGGCTTCCTTCTTTTCACTCTGTCATTTAGGTTAGTATTGTGGAGTAACTACAATGTTGTTGATCCATCCTCAGTTTTCTCGTATCACAGCCATTAAACTCTGTATCTGTTTTAAAGTCACCATTGGCCTAATGGTGAAATCCTTGAGTGCTTTCCTTCCTCTCCAACAACTGAGTTTGGAAGGACGCCTGTATCTTTGTAGTGACTGGGTGTTTCGATACACAATCCCAAGTGTAATTAATAACTTCACCATGCTCAAAGGGATATTCAATGACTGCTTTAAAAAAAATCCATTTACCAATAGGTGCTCATCTTTGTGAGGCATTGGACAAACTACTTGGTCTTTGTGGTTGAATCTGTTTGAAATTCACTGCTCGACTGAGGGACCTTACAGATTGGGTATATGTATTGGGTACAGAGATGAGGAAGTCATTCAAAAATCATGTTAAACACTATTATTGCACACAGAGTGAGTCCATGCAGCTTATTATGTGACCTGTTAAGCAAATGTTTACTCCTGAACTTATTTAGGCTTGCTATAACAAAGATGTTGAAGACTGAAGACATTTCTTCTTTTCCTTTTTAATTCTTAAAAAAAATAAAAATTCATAGTTGATTCCATGTTGAAATTATGCTGTATTTGTAGTCCAGTAATACAAAATATACATTTAAGCCATTTTAAATTCAGGCTGTAACACAACAAAATAAGGAAGAAGTTGAGGGGTGTGAATACTTACTGAAGGCACTATAGTAATGATGCTACATTGTAAGTTCTCTTGACAACGGGGTGTGCCCTGGAGAGGATGTGGTTTCAGCCACGTGTGTGTTCATGGCCCCCTCTATCTGTTTCATATCTTGACAATCATTGACATTTTCTTATTTTCGCTGTTCTTTGCTTTCGCAGTATAGTTCTGGTTTTGTGGTTTGGTATGTGTTCTCTTCCACGAAATGACTTACATCCCTTCACTTTTTCCACATTTTGTTGTGTTACAGCCTGAATTTAAAATTGATTCATTTGAGATTTTGTGTCAGTGGCCTACACACAATACCCCATAATGTCAAAGTGGAAATATGTTTTTAGAAAAAAAAAAAAGAAAAAAAAAAAAAAAAAAGAAAAGCACTTTAATATGAGAAATAGTTACACATGATACATGTTATTGTTTATATTGAACTGTTATTTATCAATGATAAAACATAATGCACTGCAACACTATACTGCAACACTTTATTTGTATAACATTTTTGAAGTACTTAGGACAAGCAAATTGAATTAGGGCATGCAAACTCAAATTAGAGCAAGCAAATTAAGTAGAGTTGTAGTGATATGTTTTGGGGATTTAGAGATACATTATAGTGTATATAGAAAAGTATGTGGACACTCTTTCAAATGAGTGGATTTGGCCATTTCAGCCACACCCGTTGCTGACAGGTGTATAAAATCGAGTACAAAGCCATGCAATCTCCATAGACAAACATTGGCAGTAGAATGGCTTTACTGAAGAGCTCAGGGACTTTCAACGTGGCACCATCATAGGATGCAACCTTTCTAACATGTCAGTTTGTCAAATTTCAAAGAATCAAAGAATAGGACTGCCAAGTGCTGAAGTGTGTCTGTCCTCGGTTGCAACACTCGCTACCGAATTCCAAACTCCCTCTGCAAGCAAAGTCAGCATAAAAACTCTTTGTCGGGAGCTTTATCAAATGAGTTTCCATGAGCGAGCAAGCCTAAGATCACCATGCGCAATGCCAAACATCGGCTCGAGTGGCGTAAAGCTCGCCACCATTGGACTCTGGAGCAGTGGAAATGCATTCTCTTGAGAGATGAGTCATGCTTTACCATCTGGCAGTCCGACGGATTAATCTGGGTTTAGCGGATGCCAGGACAACGCTACCTGCCCGAATACATACGGCCAACTGTAAAGTTTGGTGGAGGAGGAATAATGGCCTGGGACTGTTTTTCATGGGTTGGGCTAGGACCCTTAGTTCCAGTAAAGGGAAATCTTAATGCTACAGCATACAAATACATTCTAGATGATTCTGTGCTTCAACCTTTGTGGCAACAGATTGGGGAAGGCCCTTTCGTGCTCACCATGACAATGCCCCTGTGCACAAAGCATGGTTCATCCAGAAATGGTTTGTTGAGATCAACATGGAAGAACTTGACTGGCTTGAACAGAGCCTTGATCGGAATGAATTGGAATGCCGACTGCGAGCCAGGCCTAATCGCCCAATATCAGTACCAAACTCACTAATGCTCTTGTGGCTGAAATGGTCATGTAGTATGTCTATCTAAATGTGAAGAGGGGATGTGTAGACTTTCACAATGATTTCATTAATAACATTTTACCTTTATTTAACTAAGCAAGTCAGTTAAGAACAAATTCTTATTTACAACGACGGCCTACCCCAGCCAAAAGCTGACGACGCTGGGCCAATTGTGCACAGCCTTATGGGACTCCCAATCACAGCCAGATGTGATGCAGCCTGGATTTGAACCAAGTACTGTAGTGATACCTCTTGCACTGAGATGCAGTGCCTTAGACTGCTTCACCACTTGGGAGCCATTGATTAGGTGGTGTTTCTAAATAAAAGTGTCATTGGTGTTAATCAATTTAAATGAAGAGAAATTAAATTGTGAGCAAAATGATTAATCATATCACTAGTAAACTATTTTTAAAGGGTTCAAGATCTAAAATTTGAGCATCTGTGGCCTCCATTTTAGAAAAAAAATGTATTGCCAAAAAAGTGTTATTGGTGTTACCATCATTGGTATTACTACTCCTACTGGTGCTACAATGACAGAATAGTGGTAAAAATGATTTAAGCTGCCATATTAGCTGATTCAGAATGAGAAGATTTACCTAATTTATAATGTCAATCTGCAATTGGTATATACATTTTTGGACATTGATAGTAATTATATTTACCCATTTATTGTTGAAGAATATAACTTATAAATGCTGCATGAGCTTCGTTCAACTGTTGTACACCATCAGAACCCAAAATATCTTGAGGATATTCTGCCATCTGGCCTCACCAAAGAGTCTAGAGATGACACAGTTCCATTTGCCCTACTTCAGTCTTTGTTCACCACCTGATGATTTGATCTGCGAGTGACGACCAGAGAAGAAACCACTTGTAAAGGCCCCCTTCACACTTCAAATATGAACATTTCTTTTGAAAGGTAAAATTATAGGACTGTTTTGCTCTTCAAATATCACTGAATGTCATAGTGTATCAATGGGATGCCCATTCTCTGTACTTTCTACTATATGACCATTGAATCACATCTAAGGTGGCAGTGCTAAATCATTGATGTCCAAATAGCAGAGAATCAGATCCGTTTTCACCAAGTCGAGTAGTTTAATGTGATAGACAGAATAGCAAATGTGTAGTGCTAGTGCAGTGTTGTGTGTGGGGTTGTGTCCAGTCCACTGCCTGTTTGACATACTCTCCTCCTGTCTTTCCTGTCCTCATCTATCCTATCAATTAAAACACATAAAATACAAAAGGTAAATATCAAGAGCGACTATGTAAGATCAATGATATAGCATTATCTACACGGGATGATTTGTGATGATTCAATTATGAACATTTATCAACATAAAAGTGTGACACTGGTGTTTTCCATTATCAGGATCTCTTGTAAACATGCAGAGATATCTCAGTATAGCGGGTGGGACATTAGGACCCAGAAGCCCACACACCATCAGCAGTTTTATTTGAGCTAGACAATGACGAGAGCCATTTCCTGGCAGGCCTGTTAGTTAAAGCAGGAAGTACCAGTGACTTGGTCTGTAAAAAAGTGCTCAAATGAAGCAGATGCTAAACTACAGGACTGTTTTTCTATCACAGACTGGAACATGTTCCGGGATTCTTCCGATGCCATTGAGGAGTACACCACATCAGTCATTGGCTTCATCAAAAAGTGCATCCATGACGTCGTCCCCACAGTGACCGTACGTACATACGCCAACCAGAAGCCATGGATTACAGGCAACATTCGCACTGACCTAAAGGCTAGAGCTGCCACTTTCAAGGAGTGGGATTCTAACCAGGAAGCCTATAAGAAATCCTGCTATGCCCTCCGACGAACCATCAAAAAGGCAAAGCATCAATACAGGACTAAGATCGAATCGTACTACACCGGCTCTGACGCTCGTCGGATATGGCAGGGCTTGCAAACCATCAGACTATACAGTACAAAAGGGAAGCACAGCCGAGAGCTAAACTACTTCTATGCTCGTTTAGAGGCAAATAACACTGAAACATGCATGACAGAACCAGCTGTTCCATAAGACAGTGTGATCACACTCTCCGCAGCAAATGTGAGTAAGACCTTTAAACAGGTCAACATTCACATTCACAAGGCCGCAGACGGATTACCAGGATGTGTACTGCGAACATACGCTGACCAACTGGCATTTGTCTTCACTGACATTTTCAACCTCTCCCTGCCTGAGTCTGTAATACCAACATGTTTTAAGCAGACCACCATAGTGCCTGTGCCCAAGAACACTAAGGTAACCTGCCTAAATGACTACCGACCCGTAGCACTCGCGTCTGTAGCCATGAAGTGCTTTGAAAGGTTGGTCATGGCTCACATCAACACCATCATCCCAGAAACCCCAGACCCACTCCAATTTGCATACCACCCCAACATATCCACTGATGATGCAATCCATATTGCACTCCACACTGCTCTTTCCCACCTGGACAAAAGGAACATATTTGTGAGAATGCTATTCATTGACTACAGCTCAGCCTTCAACACCATAGTGCCCTCAAATCCCATCAATAAGCTAAGGACACTGGGACTAAACACCTCCCTCTGCAACTGGATCCTGGAATTCCTGATGGGCCGCCCCCAGGTGGTAAGGGTAGGTAACAACACATCCAACACTCTGATCCTCAACACAAGGACCCCTCAGGGGTGCGTGCTCAGTCCCCTCCTTTACTCCCTGTTCACTCATGAATGCACGGCCAGGAACGACTCCAACACCGACGAGACAGCCTATAGGGAGGACGTCAGAGAACTGGACTCAACGTGATCAAGACAAAGAAGATGATTTTGGACAAAAGGAAAAAGAGGACCGAGCACGTCCCCATTCTCATCGACGGGGCTGCAGTTGAACAGCTTGAGAGCTTCAAGTTCCTTGGTGTCCACATCACCAACAAACTAACATGGTCTAAGCACACCAAGACAGTCGTGAACAGGGCACGACAAAACCTATTCCCCCTCAGGAGACTGAAAAGATTTGGCATGGATGTTCAGATCCTCAAAAGGTGCTACAGCTGCACCATCGAGAGGATCCTGATGGGTTGCATCACTGCCTGGTATGGCAACTGCTCGGCCTCCGACCGCAAGGCACTACGGAGGTAGTGCGAACAGCCCAGTACATCACTGGGGGCAAGCTTTCTGCCATCTAGGACCTCTATACCAGGCGGTGTCAGAGGAAGGCCCTACAAATTGTCAAAGACTCCAGCCACCGTAGTCATGGACTGTTCTCTCTGCTACCCTACGGCAAGCGGTACCAAAGCGCCAAGTCTAGGTCCAAAATACTTCTTAACAGCTTCTACCCCCAATCCATAAGTCTCCTGAACATCTAGTCAAATGGCTACCCAGACTATTTGCATTGCCCCCCCTCCCCTCTTAACACCACTGCTACTCTCTGTTGTCATCTATGCATAGTCACTTTAATAACTCTACCTACTGTACATGTACATGTTACATCAACTAACCGGTGCCCCCGCACATTGACTCTGAATCGGTACCCCCCTGTATATTGTTATTAATTTACTGCTGCTCTTTAATGACTTGTTACTTTCATCTCTTATTCTTATCCAAAAAAATGTTTTAACTGCATTGTTGGTTAGGGTCTCGTAAGTAAGCATTTCACTGTTGTATTCGGCACATGTGACTAATAACATTTTATTTTGATTTGATCCTTAACTAGCTTTGAAAAAGTCAATCCATTCTTCTCCAATATATAAAAAGAAATGCTTGTAACGTCAACAGTAGGCATGCTTCGGAGGGGAGCTTCGGAGGGGAGTGGAGGGGCAGACATGCACACACACTTGCAAAGATGTCCAGCTGGCAGGCAAACACTGGAATACGTTTCTAAGTGACAGAGTGAGGGCTTTGCATAGGCGCTTTGTTGTGTTTTTTTGTGGGACTGGGAAAATTGGCCTGGAACGTAAAATAATGTTATTAACCGGTTCCCATGCTTTTAAAATAAAGTTTATTTTCTAGAACAGTATATATCACTTTTGTTCATGGTTCTGAATCTGTTTTCAGTTGTGTTCCCTGAACCAGGTCCAACCCTTGACTTGTAATATCTTAGCCTAATATGATCCACTATTGCTAGCAATCGTCAGGAACAACCACACAAACGTGACAGAGGAAAGAAAGGTAAACTAACGATGTAATAGAATGACGCGAAATGTCATTAAACTAACACTAAAGTGGCCGTTATGCACTGAGTAAACAAAATCAAATCAAATCACATTTATTTATATAGCCCTTCGTACATCAGCTGATATCTCAAAGTGCTGTACAGAAACCCAGCCTAAAACCCCAAACAGCAAGCAATGCAGGTGTAGAAGCACGGAACATTAAGAACATCTGCTCTTTACATGACAAAGAATGACCAGGTGATTCCCGGTGAAAGATGTAACTTGTTAAATCCACTTCAATCAGTGTAGATGAAGAGGAGCAGACAGGTTAAATAATGATTTTAAACCTTGAGGCAACCGAGACATGGATTGTGTAGTTTGTGTCAAGAACTGCAGTGCTGTTGGGTTTTTCACACTTAACAATTTCCAGTATCAAGAATAGTCCACCTTCCAAAGGACATCCAGCCAATTTGACACAACTGTGGGAAGTATTGGAGTCAACATGGACCAGCATCCCTGCGGAACGCTTTCGACACCTTGTAGACTATTCAGTATGCCCCGACGAATTGAGGCTGTTCTGAGGGAAGTGAAGAAAGGTGTTCCTAATGTTTGGTATATTCAGTAAATGTGGGTATAACTGACGGTGGCTACCAATAGTGGCTAATATTTAACATGATACAAAGTGTAAAAAATACAGTGAAAAGTCAGGGGATATCATAAATCAGCTCTGTAAATCGGATTTAGGTCAGCAGTTTTTAATTTTACTGGGCAAGTCAGTTAAGAACAAATTCTTATTTTCAATGATGGCTTGGGAACAGTGGGTTAACTGCCTTGTTCAGGGGCAGAATGACATGTGACTGGACCAACGCTCTAACCACAAGGATACGTAAACTTCACTGTGGGAAATTGATATGTTGATATGCATCAGTTTGCTGCCATATATTTGTCTCCCGCGATCATAAGGTACAATTTATACGTAGCTTATGGAGAACTCGTTCAGAATAGAGATCATTGAAATATAGTCATTAATATTTAGCTCAGTTTCAGAACCCATGCGTAGATTTAAAAACACTAATTTCTCACAATATGTAGGTTTAGGGAATTTTCCATGATTTCTAGGCATTCGTGAAAAATGGGCTTTATGCAAGAAAAAAAAGATAAATAGAATTAAACTGAACAGAATATAAACTGTTGGTCCCAGTATGTAAACTGTTGGTCCCATGTTTCATGAGCTGAAATAAAAGATCCCAGAAATGTTACATATACACAAAAAGGTTAAACTTAAAAAATGTGTTCACAGACAAATGAGGAGTATTTCTGTCTGTAATAAAGCCCCCTGCTCAGTCATGTGAAATCCATAGATTAGGACCTAATGGATTTATTTCAATTGACTGATTTCCTTATATGTACTCGGTAAAATCTTTGTACTTGTTGCTTTTTGATTTGATTTGATTTGATTCAGTATGTAATAGGGAGAATAGTGTACAACACCCCTCACTGACTATGGAACTGTGTGATCACACAGTGAAGTATTGCGCCAGGCTTCAGGTTCAAACTGCCTGGTCTGCGCTCAGCTCCATAATGATTTAACTAGCCGAGATCTATTATGTTTTTACATTAAATATCATCAACTGTTAGTGATCCTAACAGTACATGGGCAGTTAAATATGTGTGGTTATTAGGCCTACTGTCGATACTGAAAGTGAAATTCTGCACATTTCATAAACATCACTGTGGGAAAGGTAGGTAAAGTTGATATGTTAATATGCTTCAGTTTGGTGACATATGACTGGTTGCGCAAGAAAACAGCGATCATAAGGTAAAATAAATCTAAAACAATTATAATGTAACAGTATAACTTTAGACCATCCCCTCGTCCATACCCGGGCACGAACCAGGGACCCTCCGCACACATCAACCACAGTATCGAAGCATCGATACCCATCGCGCCACAAAACCCGCGAGGGGAACTACTACTTCAAGGTGTCAGAGGAAGTGACGTCACCGATTGAAATGCTATTTAGCACGCACCACCGCTAACTAAGCTAGCCGTTTCACACCCGTCACATATATTTACAATCCTCTTATCCAAACTGCATACTCATTTAAATAGCTATTATCTTTAGCTCTAATCAATTAAGTTAATTACAGAGCACGGAGAAAGGTCTTATTTGTATCGGAAAAAAATAAGTAGATGTTGTTCCACTTGGAACAGACAGGTTCCTCGACCTTATTCATTGCGCAAAAAGTTGGTTGAATTTACAGGCAATGACATATCCGTAGGCATCTCTGCACACCTACATGTCTGTTTCTCCACCAGAATTAATAGCTGTCAGAAACATGCATTACCTCATGCCTAAATCAATGGTTAGAATACGGGTAGAAAGACAAATAAAACATGTATAAAAAGGGAATTAAGTTCCATTTATGCACGCGTAACTCGGGTCCCCTTAGTGAGAACCATTGGGTATGTGAGATTCCAACTGACTTATTTTCCTGTTACATCAGCATTCATCATCATGCAACAACTTAGTGTTAACAACCTTATCCGAAAACAATATCAACCTCAGATTTCAGTTCAAATAGTATTCGTTTTCTTTCAAATAATTAGTTCTGTTATTAACATAGAGCAACGGTAAATGTAACGGTAAATCTAACCGCAGGCGGCAGCGCTATAGGTTCAGGGGTGTGCCAGAAATATTTTCTCTATTTTCACTAACACAATTATCCTTGCACATGCTGGTGTTGGCGCTTCAAGTTGTGTATGTACGGTCTTTTATGTATCACTTGGAATCAACCCCAATTCCAACGTTAGTCCGTTATAGTTTGTTAAATATCTTACAGAAACTAAATAACAACATGTCGACCTATCTTTGCAAAATACGTTAACTTGAACCTAATTTGCAGTCCACATTGTTCTAAGTAATTGCATGGCTTCAATAGCATTCACACAAGGGGTGGGCCTACTGTAAATGTCATTATGGCTGAACATGGACATGCCAAGCATTGTCAATAAGCAAGATAACATTAATTATCGATAAGGCCTAAAAATAGAACGAATAATTCTAATAAAATTGTTTAAAAAAGGAAACTTGTTTTATATCACACTTACAGGTTCCATAATTTCTTCCCGTGGGCATGTAATGTTAAAACGCAGACAATGGAGGGTTTTACGCACATCCAAACTTTTCTCAGTAGCTGGACCAAGATCCCATTCAATGAGAAAGGGAGAATGTCAACTCACCGTTATACTGCTCCCAAGTAGGCCAATGTTTTATAAAAAATGATCAGAACCATTTTATGGAGCAGATCACATTCACACATCTCCAGATGCATGCAACATGCGCACCACAGACGTTGAAACCGTAAAACAAGGAAGGTGATACATTCTAATAAGATTGCTTGTATTTCGTTTAATTTTATTTCAACCAATCTGTTTCTCAGCAACAATGCATACACATAGAAGGACATGACATCATAAAATCACAAGGATAAAAAGACACGCATTGCTGTTGAACCAGCTTTTGTTATAGTAGAGTTAAGGTAGGGCTTGGTTTTTGAACATATACAACGGAAAACAAGCAATTGTTACAGGTTACAGATAACTTCTAAATACGAGGTTCACAGATATTTCATGATGGGCAAAGCCTACATCATGGAGGGAGTTTGACGCATGTCCAAACGGAATCTGCATGGTTAAAATAATGTGGGGATGCCTACAATGCGTAAAAAGGGAATGTCAGCTCACTGTTTTACTGCTCTCAAACTTTATATTTTAATAACGGTTTGTTGATTAAACTTTACTTCCAAGCGGTCTCAGGAGCCAAACCATTTATCGACAGTCTAGACTACATCACGATTACGTTGAGCAGGACAAAAAAAGCCTTAAGTGAGAGGATAGTATGCTTGGTTTTTAACAAAATAAAAACGAAATGGGGAAAAGGTGTGAGTTTTTTATGTTTCTGAATACGAAGTATATGGGCACCAAAAGCACATTCGCCTACTCTTGTTCCAGTCGCATATGTGCAGTGTGCTTCACGGCTGGATAGCCTGCGTTTCCGCTGTCAGAATTCATGCTTAACCAATTACGTTAAGGCTAAAACCCATGAAACGCCCTTTTGGGTCTTGGCGTGTCTAAACAGAACACTATTTGAAGCGTTAAATAAACTTTTAATTTGACACGTCAGCAAGCTTTAGCTTGGTAACGTTACCTAGCCAGCACCAATACAACCAGCCTGAAAACAATGAAACTGGAGTCATTTTCATTATTTTTAGCAATGGTTTAGGCATCCTTGTGAGTAAGTATTAGCTCGGTAGCCACTTGTTCACCTATTGAAATTGAACTTCAGTTCATGAAAATAAATACCTAGCCAGCTACTTAACCCTGTTGCCCAAACCTAACGTTATAAACTGCCAGCTAGCTTCATCTGGTGAGTGACACTCGACCGGACTGGTTATGTGTTGTGAAGCTAGCCACAATAAGGATTAGGCACAATAGTGGAATTTGAGGTCTGTTGTGCGCGCTAAATAGCGTTTCAATCGGTGACGTCACCAAACGCTATTTAGCGGGTACCACCGCTAACTAAGCTAGCCGTTTCACACCCGTTACACTTTCTCTTTGAAAGTGATGCGGAAGGTTACAATTGGTGGAATCATGCCATATTTACACGATATAATGTTAAACATGGTTGTTACATATGAAATACGAGTGATAGTGTAATCAATGTGTAATAACGTAAAAAATGTATGAACACGTTAAATTATTATGTGATGTGCAGTCATATTCAGGTCCTGATTGGTCAACAAGCTTATTTGACACATCAAATAGTGTTATTTGACGTGTATCTTTAATTACACGCAAAGACCCAGACAGCATTCCAAAAAAACAGCTTTTGGTTGGTCTTAAATATCCCTACCAGTGCTGGCTGAAATTAACACTTTGGATCATGTTTTTAAGGACATTCCTCAAACATGTCCATCTGAATGTAAGTGCGCTGATGTTAGACAGGTAAATTGCAGAATCAACCCCTCCCATCTGAATGTAAGTGTGCTGATGTTAGACAGGTAAGTTGCCGAACCTGATGTTAGGGCAGGAAAATGCCAGTGCACCAGTGTTTTCATGAGGAAATAGCAAACTAATGTGTGTTTGACACTAGTGCCACACTACTTGGCACCACACGTCCCGCTAGGGCACCTCCCCCCACTGCTCAACTGACACAGTAGCACACAGAACGCAAAAAATATTCTTAGAAATATTTAACCTCCACACATTAACAAGTCCAATAGCTCAAATGAAAGATAAACACCTTGTTCATCTAGCCACCAAGTCAGATTTCTAAAATGTTTTACGGCGAAAACATAGCACATATTTATGTCAAACCACCACCAAAGATAGGCTAATTTACATAGCCATTTTGTAGAACAATAGATGCAATCACAAAAGCAGGATTAAAAGTAAAATAATTCACTAACCTTTTGAAAATCTTCATCAGATGACAGGAATAGGACATGTTATACAGTACATTTATGTTTTTTTCAATAATATGCTAATTATATCCATAAATCACGGTTTACATAGAAGGTCATGGCTAAAAAATGCTACAACAATGCCTGGAGAAATTATGGTAACTCTGCCAGATAACAGAAATACACATCATAAACGTTGACTAAATATACATGTTCTACATATACTTAGAAAGATACACTTCTTCTTAATAAAACAGCTGTGTTACATTTATTTTTAACTTTACAGATTTCGTTCACTAGGCTATAATGTGAGTCGGCGCTCAGGAATTAGCATTTTGGCTCCTCTATCTCGGAGTCCACAGAAACCCAAATTTAACACATAAATGTTCCCTTACCTTTGCTGTTCTTCCATCAGAAGACCTGGAAGGGTTTATACTTACCAAAAACAGCTTTAGTTTTGAAGTCTGTGTCTTTCGGTTATCAAACACGACATATTTCGGTTGAAATGCAGCCAAAAAGTAAAGTTAGTTCGCACCAAAACGTCGAAATTACATATTATATGTCGACTAAACTTGTCAAACTTGGTTCAGAACACAGCGTTAGCATGCTATATAGCTTCACCGCAATTCTCAGGACAAAGAGAAACACACGCATAGTTTAATCAATCTTGAAAGAAAGACACCACAGGCGCAGAATGCGCGTGAGAGTAACCTGTTTTCTCGCGCAACCGAAAGGATTCGGCCCGTCATTACTCTCGTGAGCGCACGATTCACACAATGAGAAGCCCCATTGAAAGCGGACACCGCGCCGAAGGCATAGGAACTGTTCCCAGGACTGTAGGTGCTTGGGAAGGGTGGGGGCGATGACGTCAAAGTTGGGCCAACTTTTTGGATGACAAGAGAGAGTTTGGGAGAATGAGTGCCCTGAGAGTTCTGCTTTTACTTACAGACATAATTTAAACGGTTTTAGAAGCTTTAGAGTGTTTTCTATTCAATAATATTTATTATATGCATATATTAGCAATTTTTTACAGATTTTCTGTCAGTTTACTATGGGCACGCATTTCACCAACAGTTCACCAACAGTATTCTGCCCTAGCCTTAACAGGTTTTAAAGGCAAATTTCAACCTGGGTGAATCTGGGCTTGTTTCCATTCATCTATGAAGTATTGCTGGGACAGTGAGATGTGTTTCACACATAATTGCCCAGGAGGAGGGCAGGACAGGAAGTTGTGCGCTGAATGATACACCCTATGATGGTTCCAGTGTATTTCAAAAAGGCGGCACAATACGTTTCTGGACATATTATATGGTTGATATGGTAGATATGGTTGATATGTTTGTCCTTGTTCGAAAAAGCCATTGGACATCTTTCAGCGACGTTCCTATCTGAGATTTTATTGCTAAATATTCAAGCAGACACATTTTTTCCAGTCTCTGAAAGACTACAAATTATGTTGGGCGGTGCTTCATGCTCTGACCCCCTTTTTGAAAATTATGCTAGGTATTGTTGTAAATGTAATCTGTGCACATGTATGCATGTTCAACTAAGTCTACCCTAATGTTGATGTAATGCTGACACGGTTCAATTGTTGTTCAAACTGTACAATACGGTACAATTGTTTTTGTTTTTTGTATTACAGAAAATACCATGTGGTGCCCAAGCTTCTTCCTGCAGTGGATTCTAGATACAGAAACATAATTCTTTGTAGCATAACTGTATCCCCTGAACTGTATTAGACATTAGGCTGGATTTCAAGCAGATGACTCACAAGGAGCTGAATGGCAGTTGGATCATGACAACACTCCTCCCGCAGCTTTACAAGTCTTCCTTGAACTTGCTGTATATTTTTTTGGAATGGCAATTTCATCATGACCACCTCGCCCAACATCTGCTTATCAGCAGTTCTCTTAGCTACAGATTGGTTAAATCACAATATCTGGAGTAACACAGATTCTTGTTATCCCTTACTGGTAACTTGGTAACTTAGCTAGCTACCGGTAGCCATGACTAAAAAGAGGTATGATTTTAAAAACATTTTTTTTAGTTACTATACAGCAAGCTACAACATTACTACCAGCCACCTAAAGCCAGGTTTACCAGCAAACCTTAGCATGTGACTGGTGTTGGCTAGCTAGTATGCCTTGTACCTGCTAACTTGTTATAATTTTACTAGCTAGGTATGTAACGTAATTGACGAGGGTTAAGTTATGATTATGACCATGGATGCATTTCAATCTCACCAAATTATAGGCATGATGCAAGATGGGATTCCAAACGGACAAGTGTTGCATATCCAGCAAGATAACTTGCTAAGTTTATTAACAAACAGTGAGGAGAAACAATAACACAACAATCTACTGTTGTAAATCTCTAAAACTGAAGAATATTTCATTATAAAAAGATTTGCCTAAGCATGCCTGATAGACATGGCTGTAGCCAGATACCCCACATACCTAGGCTCATTTGTACGGTCTGGTCACTGTGCGAAGGTTGAAGGGTTGTTGTAAATGCAATCTCTGTGTCTGTGCACATGTATGAATGTTCAACTAGTCTATCCGAATGTTGATGTTATGCTGGCACGGTTATGCTGGCACAGTTGATGTTATGCTGGCATACTCTATCGTTCAACTGTACGATAGAGTATGGTGCCCGGGCTTCTTCCTGCAGTGGATTCTAGATACAGAAACACACTTCCTTTGCCTGCACGTGTCTTTGTAGCATAACTGTATCCCCTGAACTGTATTAGACATTAGGCTGGATTTCAAGCAGATGACTCACAAGGAGCTGAATGGCAGTTGGATCATGACAACACTCCTCCCGCAGCTTTACAAGTCTTCCTTGAACTTTCTGTATGTTTCTTTGGCATGGCAATTTCATTTCGACCAACCGTAGTGATGTCGTCTTAGTCCTCGATTCGGGGAAATAGGAGTCTCATAAAATGTCAGTGTTCAGTTTGACTAAAGAAAATGCTCCATTATTACAATAAATAAAAAAAAATCTTCATGAAGTTATACAACAATATGTGCTCTGTCATCGTGTCTAATTCAAGTCTTCTCACTCATTGATCCGGATCAATGAGAGAAATAGACAAAAAGTCAGCAAAGATCTTTTGGGGTAAATCACATTATCTGGTGTAACAATCTATAGCTACAGTTCTCTGCACTTGTCTGTCTCTACACCTGAGACACACTCAGACACACTGAACTGTACTACACTGTTCATACAATTTTTTGGGTATGTTACTTTTACCATATAATGTTCTTGTTGATTACCCAATTTCATTCTCATCTGACCAGAGTACCTTCTTCCATATGTTTGGAGAGTCTCCCACATGCCTTTTGGCGAACACCAAACGTGTTTGCTTATTTTTTCTTCCAGCTTTTTTTATGGCCACTCTTCCGTAAAACCCAGCTCTGTGGAGTGTATGGCTTAAAGTGGTCCTATGGACAGATACTCCAATCTCTGCTGTGGAGCTTTGCAGCTCCTTCAGTGTTATCTTTGGTCTCTTTGTTGCCTCTCTGATTAATGCCCTCCTTGCCTGGTCCGTGAGTTTTGGTGGGCGGCCCTCTCTTGGAAGGTTTGTTGTGGTGCCATATTCTTTCAATTTTTTTAATGGGGGATGTTCAAAGTTTGGGATATTTTTTATAACCCAACCCTGATCTGTACTTCTCCACAACTTTGTCCCTGACCTGTTTGGAGAGCTCCTTGGTCTTCATGGTGCTGCTTGCTTGGTGGTGCCCCAGACTCTGGGGCCTTTCAGAACAGGTGTATATACTGAGATCATGTGACACTTAAATAAATCCCATCTGTGTGCAATCTAACTAATTATGTCACTTCTGAAGGTAATTGGTTCCACCAGATCTTATTTAATGGCTTCATAGCAAAGGGGGTGAATACATATGCACGCATCACTTTTCAGGAATTTTTTTTTTGAAACAAATCATTTGTTTCATTTCACCACCAATTTGGACTATTTTGTGTATGTCCATTATATGAAATCCATTTAAATTACAGGTGGTAAATGAAACAAAATGGGAAAAAGCCCAAGGGGGTGAATATTTTTGCAATGTACTGTACATATCTTCTGTGAATCCATAAGGGCAGATACATTTCAAAGATTGATAGAAAAGAGCCATATTAATTTTTTGGTGGTTCTAAATCAGTGGTCTCCAACCCAGTTCCTGGAGAGCTACATTCCTGTAGGTTTTCACTCCAACCCTAATCTAGCACACATGATTCTAATAATTTGTTGGTTGATAAGCAGAACAAGGTTAGTTGAAACGGGGGTTGGGGCAAAAACCTACAACAGGGTAGCTCTCCATGAGACGGGTTGGTGACCAATGTACTAGGAGGAGGTTAGAGGCACCTTAACTGGGGAGGACTGACTCGTGGTAATGGCTGGAGCGAAATTGGTGGAATGGTATCAAATACATCAAACACATGGTTTCCAGAATTTGTTTTCCCACTAATTGGTCTTAATCACATTAGATATTTTTCAGAACTGATCTGATAGGTCAAAAGACTAATAAATGAAAAAAGATCAGAATTGGGCTGCTTGTGTAAACAGAGCCATGGTCCTTTATCCGGCTTCGGTACACTGTCAATTGTGTTCGGCATGGTGGGCTGGGGAAGCTGAGACTCGAGACAAGCCCGTCTGCGGTGAACGGCCAGCTGGATAAGACTGCCGAAATTGGTGTAGTGCTTCTTAACCATTAACGGTTTGGTCCTCTTGCAGAAGATTTGCTGTTACTGCAAGTGTCCTGGAAAGACATGGTGACTTGTGGTTCTAGCATTTTCCACTTTTTGTGGAAGGGACATAGGGCAACACGCCCATTGTTTGTAAAGGTATCAACCGAATGGGACCGACTAGCATATTGTTTAGGGACAATGAGGGGAAATTGGGAGCTGCTTTTGAGAGGGAATATCAGCCACCAAAGTGAATGGGCTCAGAGGGCTAAAGATGAGGTGAAAAGTCTGAGGAAGGCAGTTTTTACACAGTACGAATTGTTGTGTATGGTTCTTACACAGTATGAATTGTTGTAACAGCCCTCGGTGGTGGTAGGAAGAGCAGACCAAAGCGCAGCGTGGAAAGTGTTCATGATTCTTTTATTTAAAAAAAACACTCAAACAAAATAACAAAAGCGAAAACGGAAGCGCACAGTTCTGCTATTCCTACCTCTCTGTGGTGGTAGGAAGAGCAGACCAAAGCGCAGCGTGGAAAGTGTTCATGATTCTTTTATTTTTAAAAAACACTCAAACAAAATAACAAAAGCGAAAACGGAAGCGCACAGTTCTGCTCAGATACTAAACAGAAAACAAAATCCCACATACCTAGGCTCATTTGTACGGTCTGGTCACTGTGCGAAGGTTGAGGGGTTGTTGTAAATGTAATCTCTGTGTCTGTGCACATGTATGAATGTTCAACCTAATGGTGGGAAAAAGGGCTGCCTATGTATGATCCCCAATCAGAGCCAATGATAGACAGCTGAATGGGAACCACACTTGGCCAAAAACAAAGAAACAGAAGACATAGAATTTCCCACCCTAGTCACACCCTGACCTAACCAAACATAAAGAATAATAAGGATCTCTAAGGTCAGGGCGTGACAGCCCCCCCCCCCCCCAAAAAAAGGTGCATACTCCAGCCGCAAACCTGAACCTATAGGGGAGGGTCCGGGTGGGCATCTACTCTCAGTGGAGGCTCCTGTGCGGGACGCAGACCACGCTCTGCATGGTGCTCCCCCCACTTCGGTGCCGCCTCTGGTGCAGGGATCATTGCCGGGGCCTCCGGACCATAGACCGTCGCTGGAGGCTCCGGACCGGGGACCGTCGCTGGAGGCTCCGGACTGGAGACTGTCGCTGGAAGCCCCGGACTGGGGAACGTCGCTGGAGGCTCCGGACTGGGGATCGTCACTGCAGGCTCCGGTCCAAGGATCATCACTGCAGGCTCCGGGCCATGGATCATCACTGGAGGCTTCGTGCCATGGATCATCACTGGAGGCTTCGTGCCATGGATCATCACTGGAGGCTTCGTACCATGGATAATCACTGGAGGCTTCGTGCCATAGATCATCACTGGAGGCTTCATGCCATGGATCATCACTGGAGGATACAGGCCATGGAGGATTCGTACGTGGAGCCGGAACAGGCCTCACCGGACTGAGGAGACGTATAGAAGCCTGTGCGTTGTGCTGCCACAACTCGTCCTGGCTGGATACCCACTTTAGCTCAGTGAGTGTGGAGAGCTGGCACAGGACGCACTGGGCTATTAAGGCCCACTGGAGGCATAGTGTGTAGAGCTGGCACAACGCGTCCTGGCTGAATACCCCCTGTATCACAGCACGTGCGGGGAGCTGGCGCAGGCCGCACTGGGTCGTGCTGGCGAACTGGGGATACCGTGCGTAGAGCTGGCGCAGGATATCCTGGACCAAGGAGACGTACTGGAGACCAGAACTGCTGAGTCGGCACAATCCATCCTGGCTGGATGCCCACTCTAGCACGGAAAATGCGAGGAGCTGGCACAGAGCTCACCGGGCTGTGAATGCGCACTGGAGACACAGTGCACATCACCGCATAACACGGTGCCTTACCGGTCACACTCTCCCCACGGTAAGCACGGGGAGTTGGCTTAGGTCTAAACCCTGACTCTGCCAATCTCCCCGTGTGCCCCCCCAATTTGTTTTTGGAGCTGCCTCTCAGGCTTCCGTTATTGACCTAACTCCTCGTATCATCGCAGTTCCGCTCTAACTCCCTCCATCTGCTCCCTTGGATGGCGATACTCTCCGGCCTGCGTCCAGGGTCCTTCTCCATTCAGGATGTCCTCCCATGTCCACTCCTCCTGGCCACGCTGCTTGGTCCGAGTGGGGTAACATCTCACAGCAAGAACTGGCAAATCTGGTGCAGTCCATGAGGAGGAGATATACTGCAGTACTTAATGCAGCTGGTGACCACACCAGATACTGACTTTTGATTTTGACCTCCACTTTGTTCAGGGACACATATTCAATTTCTGTTCGTCACATGTTTGTGGAACTTGTTCAGTTTATGTCTCAGTTGTTGAATTTTGTAATGTTCATACAAATATTTACACATGTTAAGTTTGCTGAAAATAAACACAGCTGACAGTAAGAGGACTTTTTTTTGGCCGAGTTTAGGAATGGGCAGATGTTTTAGTTAGTGGTGTCAAGTATGGTCACGGGATGTTTCCAAGTCTCTGAGCCAGGTTGCAAAAGTTAGCATTACGCATAAAAGGTCCTAGGCCTTGCTTTGTCCCACCCAGGTCAACTGCATGCCTCTGGAAAGCCTATCTTATTGGGTACAAGACTGTCAAGCTGCCATAGTAGCCAATCCCCTGTGTAATGGATGCCTACAGTTCGTAAACAAGCAACATCCTATTTTTGATGCACAATGATATAGTCACTCGGTGAACATTCAATTTTGCCATAGTTTGACTACACTGATGCAAATTGATGTTAAGAGGTGTGCCAGATTGTCCAAAAGCTTGACAGGATCTGTTTGCTCTACCTCAAATTACTTCACTGCAGCTTGTACGTCGGACAGGATTGATTTCAAGAATGTCAGGTAGACATAGTTGGTCTTGTCCATGTACGTGGCGTGGAGCACATCCGCCATGTAGCAATGCTCACTGGCCTTGGTCAACTCAAAGTGGAGCTTCAGTTCCTCCCACTGGTTCAATATACGAGTTACTGCAGGCTTAATCGATAGCCAACGTGTGGCACACATTGGTGATCTGCAGGGGTTTCTGGCCACAATTAATGATGGCTTACACTGCGTTGTACGCCTCGCGCCGTTTTGGGGAAATCGAAAACCAGTTGTAGGTTTCCCTGATTAACGACTCAACACTCCTATGGATGGTTACTTTGGATGCTGCACAGACAGCCAATTGTAAAGAATGGCACACACAACGGATGATTGCCAAATTGGGCAATGCACATTCTTCCTTTAAAATCATGTGCACCCCATTGTCCACCCCAGTCATCACGGACGCATTATCAGTGCCAATACCCTGAAGATTCTCTTTTTTCAAGTTACACTTCTCAAGAAACTCAACTACCGCCTTTGCTATTGATCTGGCATCGCCCCCCTCCAATTCAACCAGCCCGAGAAATGTGGACACAATGGTTCTATTTTTAGCACTGAAATACCGAATCACCACAACCCAGGTATTTCGAGACACTGACATCAGTGGACTCATCCAAAAGGAGACTGAACTTCTCATCCCTCAAACCTGATGTTAGCCTTTTGAGAAAATAAGTAGCCTGTACTCCCCTAATAATTTCTGTGCACTTGGTGCGGTGCATTTGGAAGTTTGTTGCAGCCACAGAATCTGAAAAGGCAGCTTTGCAAGCCATACCTAAATGTTTGGAGTAAACAATAAACAAGTCAATAACACAGTGGAAAGAAAAAAATAGTCTATATACATTGTGTGCAAAAGGCATGAGGAGGTAGACGGATAATTACAATTTTGCAGATTAACACTGGAGTAATAAATGATCAGATGGTCATGTGCAAGTAGAGATACTGGTGTGCAAAAGAGCAGAAAAGTAAATAAATATAAACAGTATGGGGATGAGGTAGGTAAATTGGGTGGGCTATTTACCGATGGACTATGTACAGCTGCAGCAATCGGTTAGCTGCTGAGATAGCAGATGTTTGAAGTTGGTGAGGGAGATGAAAGTCTCCAACTTCAATAATTTTTGCAATTCGTTCCAGTCACAGGCAGCAGAGAACTGGAAGGAAAGGCGGCCAAATGAGGTGTTGGCTTTAGGGATGATCAGTGAGATACACCTGCTGGAGCGCGTGCTACGGGTGGGTGTTGCCATCGTGACCAGTGAACTGAGATAAGGTGGAGCTTTACCTAGCATGGACTTGAAGATGACCTGGAGCCAGTGGGTCTGGAGACGAATATGTAGCGAGGGCCAGCCGAGGTCGCAGTGGTGGGTGGTATAAGGTGCTTTAGTAGCAAAACGGATGGCACTGTGATAAACTGTATCCAGTTTGCTGAGTAGAGTATTGGAAGCTATTTTGTAGATGACATCGCCGAAGTCGAGGATTGGTAGGATAGTCAGTTATACTAGGGTAAGTTTGGCGGCGTGAAGGAGGCTTTGTTGCGGAATAGAAAGCCTGGAAGGAGAGTTTACAGTCTAGCCAGACACCTAGGTACTTATAGATGTCCACATATTCTAGGTCGGAACCATCCAGGGTGGTGATGCTAGTCGGGCGTGCGGGTGCAGGCAGCAAACGGTTGAAAAGCATGCATTTGGTTTTACTGGCGTTTAAGAGCAGTTGGAGACCACGGAAGGAGTGTTGTATGGCATTGAAGCTCGTTTGGAGGTTAGATAGCACAGTGTCCAAGGAAGGGCCAGAAGTATACAGAATGGTGTCGTCTGCGTAGAGGTGGATCAGGGAATCACCCACAGCAAGAGCAACATCATTGATATATACAGAGAAAAGAGTCGGCCTGAGAATTGAACCCTGTGGCACCCCCATAGAGACTGCCAGAGGACCGGACAACATGTCCTCCGATTTGACACACTGAACTCTGTCTGCAAAGTAGTTGGTGAACCAGGCAAGGCAGTCATTAGAAAAACCGAGGCTACTGAGTATGCTGATAAGAATATGGTGATTGACAGAGTCGAAAGCTTTGGCCAGGTCGATGAAGACGGCTGCACAGTCCTGTCTTTTATCGATGGCGGTTATGATATCGTTTAGTACCTTGAGCGTGGCTGAGGGGCACCCGTGAGCTGCTCGGAAACCAAATTGCACAGTGGAGAAGGTACGGTGGGATTCGAGATGGTCAGTGATCTGTTTGTTAACTTGGCTTTCAAAGACATTAGATAGGCAGGGCAGGATGGATATAGGTCTGTAACAGTTTGGGTCCAGGGTGTCTCCCCCTTTGAAGAGGGGGATGACTGCGGCAGCTTTCCATTCCTTGGGAATCTCAGACGATATGAAAGAGAGGTTGAACAGGCTGGTAATAGGGGTTGCGACAATGGCGGCGGATAGTTTCAGAAATAGAGGGTCCAGATTGTCAAGCCCAGCTGATTTGTACGGGTCCAGGTTTTGCAGCTCTTTCAGAACATCTGCTATCTGGATTTGGGTAAAGGAGAAGCTGGGGAGGCTTGGGCGAGTAGCTGCGGGGGGGGGGGGGATGTTGGCCGAGGTTGGAGTAGCCAGGAGGAAGGCATGGCCAGACGTTGAGAAATGCTTGTTGAAGTTTTCGATAATCATGGATTTATTTGCAGTACGCACAGTATGCCCGACAATCATCCCCAATTACAGCCACCCTTTAAAATCAGGTACAGACTATTTTCTGTACTTCTGGCTGTACAATTTTGATTGAGACATGTTGATTGGTGTTCTGTTCAAGACCAAACATTTGTGACCAACTATATTCATTGGGTTTGTCTCGTGGAACGCATACTACTGCTGCTGCAGTCAGCCAACAATGATTTACAATTTGCCGAAATTGTTGCTGGCCTGCTGCTGCCTGTGCACGAGCTGAGCGCCTGCTGCTGACGTCACGCACAATGCACTTTTGCAGCCAGGCACGTGTGTTGTGACTGAGTGTGTGACAGAGAAAATCGTTTTTTTTGTCATTTAGAGGGAAAATGCGTGCATTTTAGCATTTGAGTCACTAAAGGTGCTTTAGTTTTAGCATTTGAGATGCTGTTTGAAAAAAAAGTTGGCAGGGAACTCTGAAAAGTTGCTAAATCTAGCATCAAAATTGTTAAGTTGGCATCACTGATCTGTCCATAAGACCACTTTAAGCTGTACACTCCACAGAGCTGGGCTTTAAAGAAGAGTGGCCAGAAAATAGAACTTGCTTAAAGAAAAAAATAAGCAAATGAGTCTGGTTCTCGCAAAAAGGCATTTGGGAGACTCTCCAAACATATGGAAGAAGGTACTCTTGTCAGATGAAACTAAAATTGAGCTTTTTGGCCATCATGGAAAATGTTATGTCTGGTGCAAACCCAACACCTCTCATCACCCCGAGAACACCATCCCCACAGTGAAGCATGGTGGCGGCAGCATCATGCTGTGGGGACTGGGAAACTGGTCAGAATTGAAGGAATGATGGATAGAGCTAAATCCATGGAAATTCTTGAGGGATACCTGTTTCAGTCTTCCAGAGATTTGAGACTGGATGTTCACCTTCCAGCAGGATAATGACCATAAGCATACTGCTAAAGCAAGTGGTTTAGGGGAAACATTTAAATGTCTTGGAATGGCCTAGTCAAAGCCCAGACCTCAATCCAATTGTGAATCTGTGGTATGCCTTAACGATTGCTGTACACCAGCAGGAACCCATCTAACTTGTAGGAGCTGGAGCAGTTTTGCCTTGAAGAATGGATAGAAATCCCAGTGGCTAGATGTGCCAAGTTTATAGAGACATACCCCAATAGACTTGAAGCTGTAATTACTGCAAAAGGTGGCTCTGCTAAGTATTGATGTTGGCGGGGTGAATAGTTATGCACGCTCAAGTTTATTATTTCTTGTTTGTTTCACAATAAATACTGTTTTGCATCTTCAAAGTGGTAGGCATGTGTATATAAAATGTTACAAACCCCCCAAAAATCTATTTTAATTCCAGGTTGTAAGGAAACAAAATAGGAAAAATGCCAAGGGGGGTGAATACTTTCGCAAGGCACTGTAAAACACCTGTCTCCAGATTACATCTTCAAACTAAGGGCAACCATAGCATCAATGACAGAGCGGGAGAAGCATCCATCCATGTATACAGGTAAGATAGTGTATCCAGCTACATTTTCAGATCTAAGTTTCTAATTTTGGTATCTGTTTTGTTAGCTAGCTAACATTAGCTGGCTGGCTTGCTAGCTAACATTACGTGTATGAGCTATTAGTTATTGCCTAATGTGAGCTAGCTAGCTAACATTGAACCTGGTTGGTTAGCTACCTGCAGATTCATGCAGGGTAGTAACGTTATGAGTTGGGATCATGGTTCATTGTTTATCTAGCTAGCTAAATTCATTTTTAAATGGGTGGGTTTACTGGTGATAAAATACACTAGTTATGCTATTTTGGACCACCAAGCTGCCGGTCGGTCACATACTGTATGTGACATACACTACATGGCCAAATACTTTTGCTCGACGAACATCTTATTCCAAAATGATAGGCATTAATATGGAGTTGGTCCCTCGTTAGCTGCTATAACAGCCTTCACTCTTCTGGGGACTTGCTTCCATTCAGCCACAAGACCATTAGTGTGGTCGGGCATTGATGTTGTGCGATTAGGCCTGGCTCGCAGTCGGCGTTCCAATTAATCCCAAAAGTGTTCAATGGGGTTGACGTCAGGGCACTGTGCTGGCCAGTCAAGTTCTTCCACACCGATCTCGACAAATCATTTCTGTATGGACCTTTTTCCTCCTCCAGTAAACTTTACAGTCGGCACTATACACTCAGGCAGGTAGCGTTCTCCTGGCATCTGCCAAACAGAGTTTCGTCCGCTGGACTGCCAGATAATGAAGCGTGATTCATCACTCCAGAGAACCCATTTTCAAGGCTCCAAGAGTCCAATGGTGGCGAGCTTTACACCACTGCAGACGACACTTGGCATTGTGCATGGTGATCTTAGCCTTGTGTGCAGCTGCTCTGCCATGGAAATCCATTCATGAAGCTCTCGACGAACAGTTCTTGTACTGCCATTGTTTGTCTATGGAGATTGCATGGCTTTGTGCTCGATTTTACACACCTGTCAGCAACGGGTGTGACTGAAATAGCCGAATCCACTAATTTGAAGGAAGCAATGAGGTTGAAGGAATTGTCCGTCAAGTTCAGAGACAGGATTGTGTCGAGGCACAGATCTGGGGGAAGGGTACCAAAATATTTCTGCAGCATTGATGGTCCCCAAGAACACAGTGGCCTCCATCATTCTTAAATGGCAGAAGTTTGGAACTACCAAGACTTCCTAGAGCTGGCCGCCCGGCCAAACTGAGCAATCTGGGGAGAAGGGCCTTGGTCAGGGAGGTGACTAAGAACCCGATGGTCACTCTGACAGAGATCCAGAGTTCCTCTGGAGGATATGGGAGAACATTCCATCTCTGCAAAACTCCTATCAGGCCTTTATTGTAGAGTGGCCAGGCAGAAAAGACTCTGAGGGTAATAGACACGACATCCCGCTTGGAGTTTGCCAAAAGGCTCTTAAAGGACTCTCAGACCATGAGAAACAAGATTCTCTGATCTGATGAAACCAAGACTGAACTCTTTGGCCTGAATACCAAGCTTCATGTCTGGAGGAAACCTTGCACCATCCCTACGGTGAAGCATGATAGTGGCAGCATCATGCTGTGGGGATGTTTTTCAGAGGCAGGGACTGGGAGACAAGGCAGGATCGAGGGAAAGATGAACAGAGTAAAGTACAGAGAGATACTTGATGAAAACCTGCACCAGAGCGCTCAAGACCTCAGACTGCGAACTTCCATTAGGACAACAACCCTAAGCACACAGACAAGACAATGTAGGCGTGGCTTCGGGACAAGTCTCTGAATGTCCTTGAGTGGCCCAGCCAGAGCCCGGACTTGAACCCGATCGAAAATCTCTGAAGAGACCTGAAAATAACTGTGCAGCGATGCTCCCCATCCACCTGACAGAGCCTGAGAGGAACTGCAGAGAAGAATGGGAGAAACTCCCCAAAGACAAGTGTGCCAATCTTATAGTGTCATACCCAAGAAGACTATGCTGTAATCACTGCCAAAGGTGCATCAACAAAGTACTGAGTAAAAGGTCTGAATATTTATGTTAAATGTGATATTTCCGTTTTTAAATGTTTTATACATTTGCAAAAATGTCTAAAAAACATTTTTTGCTTTGTCATTATGGGGTATTGTGTGTAGATTGATGAGGATACATTTTAGAATAAGTCTGTAACATAACAAAATGCAGAAAAAGTCAAGGCCTCTGAAAACTTTCCGAATGCACTGTAGCTAACTCACACTCTGTTTGTGTGTAGGTAACAATTATCAATGTGTATAAATCATATGTGGTTGGTTAGTTGGTTCTCAGCCAGTCTCAGCTAGCTAGCAATCTTGCAGCCAATATAGCAAGCTGATAATATTGAACTGTCCATGTTAGTTATGCTTAGACAGCCAGTCTAAAGCCTCTTACATGTAAAGTCCCCATATTTGGGGACCCTAACAGATTTAAAAAAATTTAATTCATTCTGGTAGCCCCTATCTGCAAAAGCAGGGTTTCTGCGGAAAGCTGAGTACCTTGGCTATTGATTGGTGCCTTCAAATCTTTGGGGTGACTTCCTGCCATATATGGACATACAAATGTACAGTTAAAGTCAGAAGTTTACATACACCTTAGCCAACTACATTTAAACTCAGTTTTGTAATGTAATCCAAGTAAAAATCCCCTTTTTTTAGGTTAGTTAGGAGCACCAATTTATTTTAAGAATGTGAAATGTCAGAATAATTGTAGAGAGAATTATTTATTTCAGCTTTAATTTCTTTCATCACATTCCCAGTGGGTCAGAAGTTTACATACACTCAATTAGTATTTGGTAGCATTGCCTTTAAATTGTGTAACTTGGGTCAAACATTTCAGGTAGCCTTCTACAAGCTTCCCACAATAAGTTGGGTGAATGTTGGCCCATTCCTCCTGACAGAGATGGAGTAACTGTTATGAATTTTATGAATAATGACTAAATGATGTATACATTTAACATAGAACTATAACTAACTTCTACCCTGTTTTTCTACAATGATAAATAATGTTTGTTCATAAGAAAGAGGTTATGTAGCATGGACCTGGGAAGAGAGGAATGTATGTGTGTGCCTAAAGAAAACAAAGAGGGTCCTTAAACTATGTTTGAGCCGACGCGGCTGTAACTCTGGGGAGATAAGATAGGACAGGGAGAGCCCCTCCAGATTTCAGTGTCTGGGTGGGACTGGAACTGTCAGTTGTTTGGTAATAAACTGTGGTGAGACTTCAGGAGAAAATCCTAATGTTAGTGTGTATGTATGTGTGTAGGTTAAGAGAATATTATAAAAGGAACGTCTTTGTATATGCACAGCAGAGCTCTCGTAAATTAACATTCTGACTATTGTAGACAGGCCTCTGTCTGTTTCATTTCAATAAGAACCTTACAAATTCTTAGTAACAGACAGAGTAGTTTAATTGAAGTTCAGTTTATGAACATTAAGAACAAAATTATCATAACAATTTGGTCCTTCGAGAGCCGGATCTCAAGACCTGCCTCTGTCATCCCAAGGAACTGCTGAAAACCGTGCACGGGCGGATCCAGGATCCGTAAGACAAAGACCTGACCTCTAACTTGAGGGTTTATTTCAGGCCAGTGGTGAACTGATACACAACAGAGGTGGTGACGAGATCTAACCTACATTGCGTTTCCCAGTCTACGAGACAAGGTCAGTAAATCTTTATTCACGAATTTGGGGGGAATGATTTTAAGATATCTTTGATTTGATGTTCTAAAAATGCTTAGAATTAATCAATAATAGGTGCTTAATTATTCTAAACAGATTCACTAGGTTTCTACTTTGTAGTTTAACCAAAATCTAAAGGAAGTGGGCAGGTCCGAAAAGACCTGAGGTAAGGTGCACTACCACAAATAAAAATAACGGAAGGGAGGGATATTAAATAGGTGTTTTTTGATAGGACGGTCGTTTTGTACAAATAGGATAACTTATGGTTAACTGACATGCGGTAAATTAGCCATAGACCCAATTCAATAAGACATACCTAAATAAAGTCCTAAGAGGATATAAACTAGGCTTGGTGAGATAGGGAGGCAGTTCTATGCGAACAAGATAACTTAATTAACCTATCCAAAACTGACAGAAAGTCCAAAAAGGAGGAGAGGGAAGAAATATATATAGCGGAGTGTAGATACGAGATATTAACTTTAAAAGTCCTAAGACACAACAGATAGTTGTACGGGTGAGACCTAATGTCCGATCGACAGTCAACTCTATGGATAACGTTTCCAGAAAGGAGGAACACACATCAAATATCACATACACATAGAGTAGGACAAAACTATAGTAATTGGATAACGGTAAAAAAGCACACACATAGATCACAAAAGCATATACACCTAGATAGGGAGAATAAGCATAGTAACTGCAAAGTTAACTAGCAATGGGCATTAAATCCTCAAAGGAGGTTAGTTTGAAGTTTGCGACTACAGACAATTATAATTAATAGGGTTATTTGCGGGGAGGCTCCGTCAGTCCAATAGTGATGGTGGTCGAGGGGTGGAACTCTTGCCTACGACTCGGGTTCGTATATCAGCCAATGCACCGATGGACTAAAATTCATTCTGATTATAATTCAAATATTGATATATTTTGCCGGGAGAGATACGGTTCTTAGGGTTTGTTTAAGATATAAACTGAACGTTTTAATAGCTTGTTTAGGTTAAATTGAAAGACGAATTCATTCTAAATAATAGCGAGTCGATTTCGATGGAATACGTTGTCTTGCCTAAATGGTACGCTGGAATAATGTATTGTCATATGTCATATTTAAAATGCTGAATCATAGAAGAGACAGTTACCTAAATCTAAAGAATTCTAAATAATAACGGAAAGATAATTACGATGGAGTTGTGCCCATCGAAATGTGGTTTTTCTTCTTATGGATTGACGTTATAAATTTAGCGAAGTACATGGTACATGGTACTTTTAACTACCAAAAACACTGCTTAAAACTATAATTGTTCAGAATGTGTAGGTTTACTAGTTAAAAAGAAAATATATAAAATGTAATTGTTTAATAATGTGTAATTGTTCAATAATGTGTAATTGTTCAATAATGTGTAATTGTTCAATAATTCAATGTGTTGTGTTTAAAAATAAAAATGTGATCATATAAAATGTGTTGTGTTTATATTACTTTTACAAATAAAAATATATGATAATAAACAAACAAATCTAAACTAACAAATGTCAAAGCATATTTTTTGCAGAGATGGCTAGTCAATTTGATGAACGTTATTGTGTATTCTACGTAATGACGCAGTTTTAAGTTATTACGTAATGACGTCATCACGCAATAACATCACAATGTAATTTAGCAACTTTTAGCAACAAATCGACCTGCCTCTAGCAACTTCCCCTGAAAATGAGTTGGCAACACTGGGACAGATACTCCAATCTCCGCTGTGGAGCTTTGCAGCTCCTAAAGGGTTATCTTAGGTCTCTTTGTTGCCTCTCTGATTAATGTCCTTAGACATGAATGACTCTTAAAGTCCACCTGTGTGCAATCTATTTAATTAATTATGTGACTTCTGAAGGTAATTGGTTGCACCAGATCTTATTTAGGGGCTTCATAGCAGAGGGGGTGAATACATATGCACTCACCTTTTTTCTGTTTTGTATTTTTTTTCATTTCACTTCACCAATTGTGTATGTACATTACATGAAATCCAAATAAAAATCCATTTAAATGCAGGTTGTAATGCAACAAAATAGGAAAAAGGCCATGGGAGGTGAATACTTTCACAAGCCACTGTATACAACAGCCTTTTGTGTGTTCTCTTTTCGACTCCCTCTACATATTTGCAATCAAACTGCAGTGTTTTTTCTAACTCCTTAGCTATCACTCTAATTCCACCTGGCATTCCACTGATTTCAAAACTCGATCCCCCAGAAAGTGGAGAGCAACACTTTTGCAGTTCTACTACTTGATATCTTTCAAAAACAATCTGCGTTAGAAAGTGTCTTTGAAAACAAATCAAGTTTTGGTGCAGAGGAAGCGGGTAACTTCCCTTTGTCCTGGCCTTATGTGTCTGACTCACTTGTCACAACCCACACAGACAGACACCCAGCAATCACACGCGCACACGCGCACACACACATGGCTATTCATGGACCACATTGATGGAGTCTGAAGGAAGGCCCACTTTTATCCTGAGTTTTAACAAGGAAACAAGACCAGGCTTTGACAAGGAGTTTATCAAAATTGATCTGTTTTCATAGTTAATGGCAATAGCTAAATCTTCTAGGCCTGACAGGGAGAGAACTAAATGCTTCACGGTCACGGCTGATCACCTAAACTTTTAGCTATAAGCAAATCAGTGATCTGCAGAACCTGCATAGGAAGTTATAAAGGGGTGTGTTCGTGGAGGATATTCTCTTGAGCAGTATGTGTTGAAATCCGTTGCAGGTGCTTGTGTTTGCATGCAATATTGAAAGGGGTCTGTTTGTACATTTGTCAGTCAAGTTTATGTTTATCGGACCAGAATAAATTGGAATTGAGCTGTGATGACAGCTCATAAACCAACACCAACGTCACCTGTCCTTAAAATACATCGCAAACATTCGGAGTTAGCCTGCAGTGTGGTCTTTTATCTGCATTGACTGAATTGGAACCTATCTGATTGTTCTGGCAAGAGTGCCTTCCTTTTTCTGAATCAGAAACAGTACATTGAGTAGAGTGTGGAACATACATGTAGCATCCCATTGTTTTAATCCCTTGTATCAAAATAGCACCTTATGATATACTTATGATATACTTATGATATACTTTAAAACTACCCACAGCAAAACAATGACACGTATTGAAATGAAAGTAGGCAACTCGATATGCAGTTTGGTTTTGGTATTGATACTTTTGGCCTCTGTGCTGCAAGCGTGACAGCAGTTTTGACAGTTTTTGTGAAGGCACAGGTGGCAAACATTGCAACACATGCACAGGAAACTCTGTGGTTGTTCTTGATGACTTCTTCAAAACCCAACGCCGTTGTGTAACACGTTGAAACGTCAAGCTGTCAAACACGTTGCATTTTCATTATTCTGTTAAGTCTTCAATTTGTACCATAGGCATATTTTCGATTATTGGTGATTGACATGGAAACCTATTTTCAAGGAAGCTCAAATCCATGTTGAATAGCACGCTGCAATAAATCATTCTTAATGGTTTTCATCAACAGGACATTGGTCAGCAACGATGACAACCTAATAAATAATGTCACATATTCCCTCTGTTCAAATCAATGTCTCCGTCTGCTGGTGGAAAGTAGTACTACAACAAAACATATTAATAACAGAGTGTATAGAGTACCACAGTACCACAAAGTCGTAATACCCACAAAACCTAGCAGTCAAACAAGGAAATGATTCCGATCATTTTTCCACCATTCATTTTTCCCATATGGGATTTTAAAAATAGTTTAAATAAGGTCTGTGTTTTGTGTAGGCTTATGGCATTATGTTTTGATAACCATGTAAATGTCTCTAGGACTTTTATCAATATATTTGCCTGTATTTACCCCCAAAAATGAAATACTAAATAGCTGCTAATGTGGCTAACATAAATAACTACAAATGCCATGATGATCTGGACGAGACTGCCGATTTGAGGCAAAGATAAGAAGCTCTGGATTAACAATCTAATGGTAGCTAAATTTAGCAATGAATAAATAGGCAATTATTTTTTTACTTTACCATTCTGTGAATGGTCTTATGTAAGTTTAAAATTGACACAATACCTGTTGGCAAAGGTTTCAGCTAGAGATGACGTGCAGGAGCATATGCAGGGATTTGTAGTCTTGCATGATGTAAATAGTATTTTTGAATCTGGGAGTAAATAGAGCTGAATATATGTGACACGTTTCAGGAGACTAGGCCTATGTCGCGCGTCACTACTTCACACAAGAGCCATTTGAATGTAAACGTTTTATAAATTTTTTTTATCAATTGTTTTTATCACAAATGCCTTCTGGACATTTGAACTTTCATGTGCCTTCATGTAAACTTTAATGTGCCTTAATAACAAACTTGTATGCCATCTGTATGCCACAAAAATGTTAAATTACGAGCCTAGTTGGTTTAGCCACAGGAAAAGACAGCAACCTTTCCTTAGCAACCTTCTTAGCCATGATTGGCTGAGATAATGAGTGGGCTGGACATGCCGAGAGATGAGTTCAGATTGGTCTGCCATGTAGCGTGCTTCTGTCTATTTGGACTGTTCAGTATGTGTAGGTAATCCTGTCTAACGCAGCTTTTTTAAATATATATATCACGTAGTAGACCTGCATAAGTGTTGCTCTCCACTTTCTGGAGGACCGAGTTTGAAATCAGTGGAATTAGAGTATGATAGCGAAGGAGATGGAGAAAACACCTGTATCCGGATTACGTCTTCAAACTAAGGGCAACCATGGCATCTGTGACAGAGAAGGAGAAGTGTCCATCCAGGTATATGGGTAAGATAGTCTATCCAGCTACATTTTCAGATATTACACGTTTCTAATTTTGTCAGAAAGTAGTTTTCATTTCAAGCTAAAATGTACTGTTAGCTAGCTAGCTATCATTTTGTGTATGATCTGGGTAGTAATATTATTCGCATCTCAGAGCCATTTGCTTTGGTAGTTAATATTAGCTAGCTACCTGTAGATTCAGGCAGGGTAGTAACATCATGAGTTGGGATTATGGTTCATTGTTTAGCTAGCTAGCTACATATCTTAACAAAAGACTCCAATATGCAAGTATCAATTTCAATACAATGTTCATGATGTCACTATGACAGCTGTTGATAGACGTAGTTGGTCAATTCTTCTGAATGTGCCAGAGCGCAGAATAAATGACTAATTTATGAATGCTCAACACCTGTTGAACATGGCCGGTGTCAGTAAACGTTGGCAAAAAAGCATACTTAAATTATTGCCAACAGCACAGTTGCAGTCACCAACGCTCTGGATAACATAAAAACAGCCTAACCAGCTCTGTTAGGGCGAGTAAAATGGTCAGAGTGAGCCCTCATTTGTGTCTGGAAGTAGCTAGCAAGCTAGCCAACATTAGCCAGTTAGCTTTGGTGTTTGACAGCTGTTAGGACAGAACACTTGGATCAACCCTTAAAGAGGTGGGTGGGGCTAAAGCTTAAGAGGGTGTGAACGATGCTGAATGGGTGTAGAGAAAGAAGAGCTCTCCAATAGGTACCAAAAGTTTCAAAGCAGAAAATTATATACCATTTTGTAGCTGAGTCTCTACTTCGATCTAATGTAAAAAATTTAATTTCAAATTTTGTTAAATAAGACCGAATCGAGCCGGTCAGTCACATCTTGTCACTGTTATGACAACTTCACTGTGGGGATCTATAGTAGGGTTAAATTTCCCTAGAGGCTGATGGGACTGATGGGACTGTTTAGCATTTTCCCCAATAATGGTTAAGGCACATGCAAGATCCAGAAGGCATGTTCCAGAAGACATTTCTGCCAAAAATGACTATGACAGACAAAATGAGAAAAAAATTGTAGGATTTTTAATGAATTTATTTGCAAATTATGGTGGAAAATAAGTATTTCCATGTACATTTAAAGCAGGAAGCACCAGTGACTCGGTCTATAAAAAAGTGGTCAGGTGAAGCAGATTCTAAACTACAGGACTGTTTTGCTAGCACAGACTGGAACATTTTCCTGGATTCTACCGATGGCATTGAGGAGAACACCACATCAGTCACTGCCTTCATCAACAAGAGCATCGATGAGGTCGTCACCACAGTGACTGTACGTACATACCCCAACCAGAAGCCATGGATTACATGCAACATTCTCAATGAGCTAAAGGGTAGAGCTACTGCTTTCAAGGAGCGGGGACTCTAACGTCACTACTGTGCCTGGTTCGGATCAAGGCTGTATCACATCCGGCCGTGATTGGAAGTCCAATAGGGCGGCGCACAATTGGCCAAGCGTCGTCCGGGTTTGGCCGGGGAAGGTCGTCATGGTAAATAAGAATTTGTTCTTAACTGACTTGCCTAGTTAAATAAAGGTTAAATAAAACTATACCGACTACGTCTGTAACCATGAAGTGTATTGAAAGGCTGGTCATGGTTCACATCGACACCATTATCAAAGAAACCCTAGACACACTCCAATTTGCATACTGCCCCAAGAGATCCACAGATGATGCAATTCCTATTGCACTCCACACTGCCCTTTCACACCTGGACAAATGGAACACCTATGTGAGAATGCTATTCTTTGACTACAGCTCAGCGTTCAACACCGTAGTGCCCTCAAAGCTCATCACCAAGTTAAGGACCCTGGGACTAAACACCTCTCTCTGCAACTGGATCCTGGACTTCCTGACGGGCCGCCCCCAGGTGGTAGGGTAGGTAAAAAGACATCCACCACTCTGATACTCAACACGGGGGCCCCTCAGGGGTGCGTGCTCAGTCCCCTCCTGTACTCCTTGTTCACTCACGACTACGTTGCCAGGCACGACTCCAACACCATCATTAAGTTTGCTGATGACACAACAGTGGTAGGCCTGATCACCGACAATGATGAGACAGCCTATAGAGAGGAGGTCAGAGACGTGACCGTGTGGTGCAAGGACAACAACCTCTCCCACAACGTGATCAAGACAAAGGAGATGAAAGTGGACTAAATTAAATCTTTTTACGAGTCCAATTCCAATTCAAACAATCCAAACAGTCTAATTCCAATTCCATAACTTGAAGATTGTTGAAATTCGAATTGAATTCAACATACATTCTGCACTTCATTAGGAAGAACGTATAATTCAATTGGAATTGGCCTATATCCTGATTCTATGGTTTTATTTTTATAATTTGTATGATGACAAAACAATACATGTTTTATGAATACCAATACCGGAGCTTTTTTAGCAACTAGGTACAAAAACTGTCTGTTTGATTGACAGGATTGATGATCAATGGAGCTAAGTTCTTACCATTGTATATAGATGGTAAGACATTAGTACCCCAGGTCATCTTAGGTTTCATTACATACAGTCGAGAAGAACTACTGAATATAAGATCAGCGTCAACTCACCATCAGTACGACCAAGAATATGTTTTTCGCGACGCGGATCCTGTGTTCTGCCTTACAAACAGGACAACGGAGTGCATTCCATGCAGCGACCCAAAAAAACGACTCCGAAAGAGAGGGAAACGAGGCGGTCTTCTGGTCAGACTCCGGAGACGGGCACACCGTGCACCACTCCCTAGCATTCTTCTTGCCAATGTCCAGTCTCTTGACAACAAGGTTGATGAAATCCGAGCAAGGGTAGCATTCCAGAGGGACATCAGAGACTGTAACGTTCTCTGCTTCACGGAAACATGGCTCACCGGAGAGACGCTATCCGAAGCGGTGCAGCCAACGGGTTTCTCCACGCATCGCGCCGACAGAAACAAACATCTTTCTGGTAAGAAGAGGGGCGGGGGCGTATGCCTTATGGCCAACGTGACATGGTGTGATGAAAGAAACATACAGGAACTCAAATCCTTCTGTTCACCTGATTTAGAATTCCTCACAATCAAATGCAGACCGCATTATCTACCAAGAGAATTCTCTTCGATTATAAGTGGCACTGTATTGTCCTCAAAGTGGGCAAAAAAGTTATTATTATTCATCTCATATGCATACGTATATACTGTACTCTATATCATCGACTGCATCCTTATGTAATACATGTATCACTAGCCACTTTAACTATGCCACTTTGTTTACATACTCATCTCATATGTTATACTGTACTCGATATCATCTACTGTATCTTGCCTATGCTGCTCTGTACCATCACTCATTTATATATCCTTATGTACATATTCTTTATCCCCTTACACTGTGTATAAGACAGTAGTTTTTTGGAATTGTTAGTTAGATTACTTGTTCGTTATTACTGCAATGTCGGAACTAGAAGCACAAGCATTTCGCTACACTCGCATTAACATCTGCTAACCATGTGTATGTGACAAATAAAATTTGATTTGATTTGATTTGATTTATAGCCTGATTTGAAGAGTGGATAGAGTTTCTCAGTGAAAGTGCAGCCAGTAAAAGAGTAGATATGAGATCTGGCCTCCACATAATCCACAAACACCCCCACCTTATGAGATGAATGACTGAGAGGTGGACATAATCAGCCCGGTATATCTCATTGTACAGCTCCAAAGTCCAATAATCAATGCCATGCTCCTTGTCACTCATATTAAACTTCCTGTTGCTGGTCTTCGTGGCCACTCATAAATCCCACTGTGTTTCCCCCTCTATTTACACCTCGTAGTAGAATCTCCCTGAGGACACAGGTAACAGAGTTGAACCTTTTGGGGATTTCAGGGCGATCCTGTACCTTATGTGTCCATATCTTGTTTCCCATCTTCAGACAGGAGGAGAAAGCCATATGATGAATCCGGGTCCAAATTAAAATCCACTCTGGAGGGAATAAGGAGAGATAAATGTGTCTGTGCATGGTTTATGTTGTACAAATACATGTAGAGCAGTGTGCAGTCATGAAGTAAGTAACATTTGTGCATAGAAGATACCTGCATACTGCTGCACACCTTTCAGCTCTGTGGACAGAAAACATGCCAGTCTACCGATAAAATTATTGATGAATGTCCTTACAAAAAAAAGTTATGGTCAAAGTTACAGTAGGTACAGTCTGGGATCTGGGAATCTGTTCAACAGTCACTTCAATTCCATAATTTAATGACCGGAATTCAATCAAAGTGCATTTCTGAAGGAACAGTGCACTTTATTTTACATTTCCCTGGTCCCATTCCTCAGCTTTATATCAAAACAAGTGTCAGATCTGCCATTGTGTTGTTCTTTTAAATCACATAATGAACCTTTAGGATACAAAGCCACATTCAGATTCACAGACCACAAAGATTGTCGGAAGGTCAGTAATAATCTTATACTCTCTTGATATAACAAAAATATATACATCTGCAGTTTGATATAATTTGTATACTGACCAAAAATAAAAGATCTCAGAAATGTTCCATACGCACAAAAAGCGTATTTCTCTAACATGTTGAGCACCAAAAATCCCTGTTAGTGAGCATTACTCCTTTGACAATATAATCCATTCACCTGTCAGATGTGGCATATCAATAAACTGATTAAACAGTATGATCATTACACAGGCGTACCTTGTGCTGAGGACAATAAAAGACCACTCTAAAATCTGCAGTTTGTCACACAACACAATGCCACTGATGTCTCAAATTTTAAGGGAGTGTGCAATTGACATACTGACTGCAGGAATGTCCACCATAGCTGTTGCCAGAAAATGGAAAGTTCATGTCTCTACCATAAGCTGCCCCCAACGTTGTTTTAGAAAATTTGACAGTATGTCCATACGGCCTCACAATCCCAGACCACATGTAACCACACCAGCCCAGGACCTCCACATCTGGCTTCTTCAACTGCGGGATTGTCTAAGACCAGCCACCCGGACCGCTGATGAAACTGTGGGTTTGCACAACTGAATAATTTCTGCACACACTGTCAGATGCCATCTCAGGGAAGTTTGTCGTCATCACCAGTGTCTTGACCTGACTGCAGTTCGGCGTCGTAACCGACATCTGTGGACAAATGCTCACCTTCGATGGCCACTGGCATGCTGGAGAAGTGTGCTCTTCATGGATGAATCAACTGCACCAGGCAGATGGCAGACAGCGTGCATGGTGTTGTGTGGGTGAGCGGTTTGCTGATGTCAACATTGTAATCAGTGTGGACAGTGTGCCCCATCGTGACGGTGGGGTTATGGTAACGGGCAAGGCATAGGCTACGGACAATGAACACAATTGCATTTTATCAATGGCAATTTGAATGCACAGAGATACCATGATGAGCTCCTGAGGCCCATTGTCGTGCCATTCATCCATCCCCATCACCTCATGTTTCAACATAATACACAGCCCCATGTTGTAAGGATCTGTACACAATTCCTGGAAGCTGAAAATGTCCCATTTTTTCCATGGCCTACATACTCACCAGACATGTCACCCATTGAGTATGTTCGGGATGCTCTGGATCAATATGTATGACAGCATGTTCCAGTTCCTGCCAATCTCCAGCAACTTCACACAGCCATTGAAGAGGAGTGGGATGACATTCCAAGGGCCCCAATCAACTGTATGCGAAGGAGATGTCGCGCTGCATGAGGCAAATGGTGGTCACACCAGATACTGACGGGTTTTCCCCTACTTTTTTTTTTACAGGTATTTATGACCTACAAATGCATATGTGTATTCCCAGTCAGGTGATTTCCATAGATTAGGGCCTAATGAATGTATTTCAATTGACTGACTTCCTTATATGAATTGTAGCTCAGTAAAATCTTTGAAACTGTTGCATGTTGCATTTATATTTTTGTTCAGTGTTTACTGTGTGGATCAAATCTCCCCTTCTCATAGTTCCCTCTCTCTCGCTTCCTATCTCCACCTCCTCTATTCTCACTCTTGTTCTTCTTGGATTGAATCAGATGTCCATAGGAACAGAATAATCAGTGGAAATGTGTGGATTTACTTGAAGAGCAAGTATGACCAGCGGCAACCCACCCATTAGAGCGTTAGGGTTGGTGACCCACTTGTGATTAGTAAAACAAATGTTTTTACATTTTATATATATATGTATGAGCTGTAAAAGTGAGCTGTAAAAGTGAGCTGTAAAAGTGAGCTGTAAAAGTGAGCTGTAAAAGTGAGCTGTAAAAGTGAGCTGTAAAAGTGAGCTGTAAAAGTGAGCTGTAAAAGTGAGCTGTAAAAGTGAGCTGTAAAAGTGAGCTGTAAAAGTGAGCTGTAAAAGTGAGCTGTAAAAGTGAGCTGTAAAAGTGAGCTGTAAAAGTGTTGAAAACAGTGACCATAAAATGTTTGGGGGCGCTAATACAATGACTATGGGGTTAAAGTGCAGACTGTCAGCTTAACATTTGAGGGTATTTTCACTTATATGTGTATTAAAGTAGTTAAAAAGGTAAGTATTTGTTCCCATATTAATAGCACTCAATTACTATATTATGCTTGTGACAAATATCATACCCCCAAGAAATGCTAACCTCCCCTGTTATTGTAATTGTGAGAGGTTAGCATTTCTTGATATTTGTGCGTCTAACCTTCTCACTCATCATTATTAACGATTCATTAAGGTTGATCCATAATCATGGTAGCATCCACAATAATGTAGAAGAGTTTAGAAATATATTCTACTCTTATTTAAAATAAAAGTGACTCCAAAATGACACAAAACATTATTTACCATTCATTTCTATTGGGCACAAAATAATCTGAAACACAACAAAAAACAAACATCAAATGCATCCAACAAGTTTGTAGAGTCACAAGCTCATTGTGTGCTAGGAATATGGGACCAGGTACTAAACTTTTGACTACCTTAATACACATACTGTATATGTAGATTTGGGGAGACTCAGATGGGGTGAATATGTACAAAAAGTGCTGTAATTTATAAAGGGTTAATCTGATATGGATGAAAATTCCCTGAAATTAAAATTGACAGTCTGCTTGGTGGTTACTGAGGCTTGGTGGGAGTTTTGGAAAGATTTTTCGGATTGCTAGAGAAACTGTTGTCATTGAAAATGGATGTAAATAGAAAACAGACTTGGTTGTCATTCTGTGTAATGAAAATGAACTGAATGCAAGCATTCAGGGGAAATACAAAAACATTCTACAGATGAGCGACCCAATCAGTGGATTCAGAGGAAAGTAGTCCTATTGGTCCTATTGGAGAGAGTCTTTCAAAAACGAAACCATGCCTTCGGCTGTGCATTTTTCTTACAGAAAACAGCATCAGTAAGTGTCTCACACAAGTGATGACTGCTTATCTCCAACCCTTGGAAGAGGACTTTGGGATCTACTTCCAAATCCATTTGACTGTGATCCCTACTCAGTTGACATGCCGGTAAGTGAAATTGAACAGCTTTATTGAGTTGTCACGAATGCATTCACAGGTCACTATGGAGATGTTTTTGTTCCTGATTCAAAGGGAATACCTTGCCGTCTCCCTCTGAGCATGAATGCTACGTTCAAAACAACTAGGAACTGCGAACTGTGACGTTTCTGACATCCGACTTCGGTGCATTCAAGACAGCTGGGAACCAGAAGATCACGTACGTGTTCATTTGACCTTGTATTCTTCCAAGTTCCCTGTTGTCTTGAAAGCACCATAAAATTCATGGTACCCTTCGACAGCTCATATCTGTGTGAAGTTGTATTCAGTGCTCTCATCTGCATTAACACCAAATATCGATCATGCACAGATGAGGTGAGCACTGTCGACCACATCCCCTGAATTTGAAAAGCTCCGACGCGACCTGCATCAAACATACCCATCTCATTAGTGGTGTGCGACCATGGCAAAATTTGTTTGACATTGGATAGTCTATCTCTGGGGTTAGTTACCTGTCTGTGTGGGTGGCCTTCTTCACCACACTGTCTGTGTGGGTGGACCATTTCAGTTTGTCCGTGATGTGTACGCCGAGGAACTTAAAACTTTCCACCTTCTCCACTACTGTCCTGTCGATTTGGATAGGGGGCTGCTCCGTCTGCTGTTTCCTGAAGTCCACTATCATCTCCTTTGTTTTGTTGACGTTGAGTGTGAGGTTATTTTCCTGACACCACACTCCGAGGGCCCTCACCTCCTCCCTGTAGGCTGTCTTGTCATTGTTGATAATCAAGCCCACCACTGTAGTGTCGTCTGCAAACTTGATGATTGAGTTGGAGGCGTGCATGGCCACGCAGTCATGGATGAACAGGGAGTACAGGAGAGGGCTGAGAACACACCCTTGTGGGGCCCCAGTGTTGAGGATCAGCGGGGTGGAGTTGATGATTCCTACCCTCACCACCTGGGGGCGGCCCGTCAGGAAGTCCAGGACCCAGTTGCACAGGACGGGGTCGAGACCCAGGTCTCGAGCTTAATAACGAGTTTGGAGGGTATTATGGTGGGATAAACAGAGGATCTGCTTTGGAAAATTCTTATTCCTGGTCATAATGTTGGTGAGTTGACGTTGCTCTTGTATCCAATAGTTCCTCCCGACTGTATGTAATAAAACTTAAGATTTCCTGGGGTAACAATGTAAGAAATAACAAATTAAAAACCAAATTACTGCATAGTTTCCTAGGAACACGAAGAGAGGTGACCATCTCTGCCGGCACCGGATATTTATGGCTGTCCTGCATCGCGCACTCAAATCATCCATTACCCACACCTGCCTTCCCTTGTTAGGCGCATCAGCGATATTGGACTCACCTGGACTCACTCATCACCTGTTATTACCTTCCCTATATTTGTCAGTTCCCCAGCTCTGTTCCCTGCTTCTGCATGGATTGTTTTTTGTCTTTGTTTTCTTGTATGCTGACGCTGTTCCTGTCTCGTTCCATGTCCGTTCTTAATTAAACGTTTGACTCCCCGTACCTGCTTCATCTCTCCAGCATCAACACATGACACAAAATGTGATAACAACAAACAGTGCATTTATTCCATATGCATAATAAGACAGCTGTGCATTGGTAATAATGTTTCAGATGAAATGGCTATCACATGCAATGCATTTAGCCTATGTCTGTTAACTGTGCTCATCACAAGATAAGTGATTATATTTCTATTGCTACTATAATAATAGGCCAACTGTCCCGTTCTGACCTTCATTTCCTTTGTTTTGTCTTTATTTAGTATGGTCAGGGCGTGAGTTGGGGTGGGCAGTTTATGTTTGTTTTTCTATGTTTGGTTTCTGTTTCGGCCTAGTATGGTTCTCAATCAGAGGCAGGTGTCTTTAGTTGTCTCTGATTGAGAATCATACTTAGGTAGCCTGGGTTTCACTGTTGGTTGGTGGGTGTTTGTTTCCGTGTCTGTGTTTGTCGCCACACGGTACTGTTTCCGTGTCTGTGTTTGTCGCCACACGGTTCTGTTTCGGTTTTGTTTCTTCACGTTTCTTGTGTTATTTTTGTATTCCGTGTTCAGTGCTTTTTAAAATTAAAGTTATGGACACTTACCACGCTGCATCTTGCTCCTCTTCAGACGAAGAGGAGATCTGCCGTCACACCGACGATATACTTGCGTCCTGCTGTGCATTATTTACAATGTTACGGATTATATGTCTATCACAATGTCAGAAATGAAAGAAATAATATTCACAGTGCAGCCACAACGAGAAGTGCATTTACCCTATGCCTGTCCACTCTGCGCATATGGTGTAAAACGAGCTGAAAATACTTGTAGGCCGACTGGCTTGACAATATGCATGCATCTTCTTGTTCCATCCAGATCCCGATCAGCGCGATTCAGTCATGTTCCACCAGACAGGCGCTCTGTCAATAAATAAAAGGCCTTTCAGATATTCACCAAGTGTTGTTTTATAGAAGAACAATGCGTCTGTTGTGATTCAGTGCAAATGAGTCTATAATCTTCTGGACATCCAGGACCTTGAAAAACTGAGCTCACATGACGCGGATGTTACTGGCAGTGTGACAGATACGTTTTTGATGTCCACGAATGAGCCTTTGTAGGGTTTAAGCATGGACAGGAACTCCAGTCTGCTGCTAACTGTTTCGCCCTGTACTTTCCTGTTCTATCCAAGACCCGGCGCACTTGGTGCACCTCGGCCAACAGATTGTTCCATTTTACTGAGGTCCTTACTCTCATCTACTATCAATGCAAATAGTTTAGCATCTTGCATTTCACCACTTATCTGATCCCTAATCATATTTGCCATAATATCTAGTATTTCATTTTAAATATCATGAGCATTTCTAGGATTTTCTGTGCAACTCTTTTGTCGAATTTGCCTATGACCTGTAAAAGTTCAAGGATGTTTCCCTGGTTGACAGCCATGTCGTTTTCTTTGTCTCCTCTCTGTGAAAGTCTCTGGTATGCAGTGTAATGCAATGACTCCACAACTGCTCTCAAATACTCTCTGTTCTCTGACTATTTTAGAATGTCCATCACTTTGAGCATTGCATATTGTTGAGCCAGACTCTTTCTGAATAGTCCACTCATTCCATGCTGTCATTGAATATTTATGCTCCACACTAGCACTGTGTGTCTTGAATGAATTTGTGGCCTTCTTCCAGTTCTGGTAGCCATCGTGGGTAAATGCTGCCTTCACTCCACCATAGTTACCTGGACGTTGAAATTGGTGTCATGCAAAGCAGAAAGCACGGTCCTTTGAAATAGAATATTCTAGCCATTTGTAATCCTCACACCATCTACGATTGAAGTAGCGATCCTGCAGTCAATTGTTTGTGGCTGGATAACGCAGAAGAGTTCTTGGTTCTTCAAAAGGTGATTGGCTTAAATCAGAGGGAGCCAGCGGTGGCTGTGCTAACAGTACAGCTAACGGTGGCTGTGGAGCAGCTAGCAGCGAACTGCTCTGGTGCTCCCGCACGTCGTGGCTCACGAGTTTCTCTCTCCAACTCATCTTTCTTATCTCCCTCTTCTTCTTTGGCTCCCTCGGAGACAGGGTCTGGCTCTGGATTTTGCATTTGACGCGCATTCTTCTCTTGATCAGAAAACGGTCCATCGCAACGGGGTGAGATGGGCGACTAGCTAGCTAGAAGTTAGCTCACATAACGTAGCCTAACGTGCACAAGCACACACACCAGCCCCCCCCCCCCCCCACTCACACACATGCAGCCAGGGATCGGGTTGGGAACAGAATGGCTGGTTATTAACTGATACATATCGCTTTATTAACTCATACATAATTCTTTATTTAAAAAATTATACTGCTTGAGGGGGCTTAACTGGGGCTACGCAAATTTGTGACGTGGCTATAGCACCCCCTGGCCCTGGTGTAGCACCGTGCCTGCTAGCAAAGCTTGGGGATAGCTGCAGCTGGTTAGTTAGCTAGCTGATATATTTATCAAATCATAGGGTTTGGAATGTGTTTCATAAGCAGAGATGAGACGAAGTCACTATTATTTGAGTCAAAGTCAGTCCGTGTTTCAAGTCGAGTCCCAAGTAGAATGGGTCAAGTCTTGAGTCAACTCCTGCATTCTAAGAAAGAGTTGATTCACACGTCTTTTCAAGTCAAGTAAAAAAAAGTATCTATACATGCAATGACTTGTTCAACTGCAAATCTGTGTCTGTTTATTGAGGCCACCAGACAGCCCTCATTATTTTGTCTATAACACATTTTGATTATGTAATAATACATTTATAACAACAAATTACAAATGCAAGCTTCATAAGTAAATTATCAATTTCAAGCAATGTTGACATTCCAAAAGATCAGTAGCTTGGCCTATTCTCTGGTGAGCTTGCAAACTAAAAATTATTATTCTTGATCAGACAATTTTTTTGGAGCTTAATATTTATTAATGGCAATCCTCTCTCCCTACAATTTAACATTTGCACCCGATCCTATAGTTGTACAGCAAATCAACAATCTGTTCACTAGCTCAGTGATTTTCTAACTTTTTGACCCTCAACCCCTGAAAAATCAGTGTTCAAAGCTTGCCACACCCAATGCACGCACATGCACGAGTGCACATTCGTAAATGTAGGCTGTCATTACAGCCATGAACTCATTGTCAAAACGCACATCAAGTACATTTCAGTTTCAAAACTATAAGTATACTAATAGAAAGGTAAGAACTGTGGAATTCTTATAAAGGTGTCAGAAACAATGTAACTACTACAGAGCCTGAGATTCAGCAGGCCAAAACCCTGAAATATACCCCCTTTTTTGTTTGTTTGTTGTCACCATGTTGAGGAATAAGAGAGTATGAAGTCTAGATTTAAAATAAAATCTGTCCACAATACTGGTCCAACAGAATTTCTTTTTTAAATAAAGAAACATTATTGTCAGATCTTTTACCTAATGGTGATTCTAAATATTCTCAAATTCTCACAGCAACACAGCCATTTTAAAAGTGACGGGCTTGTGCAATGTTCCATTCCTTACTTTTTCGTCTTACAGTAATGATACACATGTGAGGAGAAAGCTGAAGTCTCTACCTATCCATTGCCATAAATATATCCCCTCTCTGTCTGATTCACAGTTTGTCCACTAGATAGCAGTAGGAGATCATACAGTATGATGTCTTTTCCCCACTTGAAACCAGTTGCATCTTGTTTGGGTAGTCACTGTGTCTTTCTTATTTATTTTTTTATTTCACCTTGATTTAACCAGGTAGGCAAGTTGAGAACAAGTTCTCATTTGCAACTGCGACCTGGCCAAGATAAAGCAAAGCGGTTCGACACATACAACAACATAGAGTTACACATGGAACAAACAAACATACAGTCAATACAGTCTAAATGACTGAACAGATTTTTAAGCCTGATATCTTAAAATTACTTTAGCAATCCTGGCTTTAAAGTTATGGAGTAGAAAGGTTAGGAAACATATTTTCCTATTGTAAACGATTATTATCACAACACCCACTACAGAGTTCCAAACCGCCTCTGGACGCAACATCAGCACAATAACTGTTTGCAGGGAGCTTAATAAAATGGGTTTCTATGGACGAGAAGCCGCACACCAAGATCACCATGCGCAATGCCATTGGACTCTGGAGCAGTGGAAACGCGTTCTCTAGAGTGATGAATCTCACTTCACCATCTGGCAGGCCCCTACTCAACTACCACATATCTACAACAGAAAATCAATTTGTATGTGTGTGTGTATGCATGTGTCTGTGCGTATGTTTGTGTTGTTTCACAGTCCCCGCTGTTAACTTCTTATGTCTGGGGGCAGTATTGAGTAGCTTGGATGAATAAGGTGCCCAGAGTAAACTGCCTGGTACTCAGTCCCAGTTGCTAATATATGCATATTATTAGTATATTTGGCAGGCAAAAACCTGAGAAAAAATCCAACCAGGAAGTGGGAAATCTGAGGTTGGTGAATTTTCAACTCATTCCCTATTGAAGATAGTGGGATATTGGTCATATTGTACTTCCTAAGGCTTCCACTAGATGTCAACCGTCTTTAGAAACTTGTTTGAGGCTTCTACTGTAAAGGAAGGGCTCATAAGGGCCTATTGAGTCAGTGGTCTGACAGAGTGCCACAAACTTGTGACACTCATTCATCTAGTGGAAGCCTTAGGAAGTGTAATATGACCCCGGAGACACTGTATATTGGATAGGCAAAGACTTGGAAACATACAAACCTCAGATTTCCCACTTCCTGGTTGGATTTCTTCTCAGGTTTTTGCCTGCCATATGAGTTCTGTTATACTCACAGACATCATTCAAACAGTTTTAGAAACTTCAGAGTGTTTTTTATCCAAATCTACTAATATGCATATTCTAGCTTTTGGGCCTGAGTAGCAGGCAGTTTACTCTGGGCACCTCTGGGTACGTTATTCATCCAAGCTACTCAATACTGCCCCCCAGTCCCAAAGAAGTTTTAAAACAGACAGCTCGGTACATTCAGCTTGTCAACACTTCTTACTTAAACAAGTAGTGATGACGTCAATCTCTACCACTTTGAGCCAAAATATGAGAGATTGACATGCATGTCATTAATGTTAGATCTCTGTGTACTTTTAAGGGTCAGCCGTCCTGCTCTGTTCTGAGCCATCTGCAATTTTCCTAAGTCCCCCTGACCACACTACTGAACAGTAGTCTAGGTGCGACAAAACTAGGGCCTGTAGGACCTTGTTGATAGTGTTGTTAAAAAGGCAGAGCAGTGCTTTATTATGGACAGACTTCTCCCCATTTTAGCTGCTGTTGCATCAATTTGATTTGGGCCATGACAGTTTATAATACACGGTTACTCCAAGCAGTTTAGTCACCTCAACATGTTCAATTTACACCTTATTTATTATGAGATGTAGTTGAGGTTTAGGGTTTAGTGAATGATTTGCCCCAAATACAATGCTTTTAGTTTTAGAAATATTTAGGACTAACTTATTCTTTGCCAACCATTCTGAAACTAACTGCAGCTCTTTAAGTGTTGCAGTCATTTCAGTACATTTCATAGATAGTCACACTGGCTTTACTCAAAGCATGTCGTTAGTAAAGAAAAAAGTAAGGGGCCTAAACAGCTACCCCGGGGAATTCCAGACGCCTCTCCCCTATTTGACCTAGATAGTTAGTATGTATGCATTGATATGTAGAATACGTGTGCCTTTTAAAATGTATGTAGTTCTGTCCTTGAGCTGTTCTTGTCTATTGATGCTCTGTATTATGTTTTGTGTCGACCCCAGGAAGAATAGCTGCTGCTTTTGCAACAGCTAATGGGGATCCTAATAAAATACCAAATACCTGGATTATGTTGGAGAACACCCTCTGTGTTCTGTTAGTAACTCTTTATCCACAATATAGCAGGGGGTGTAAAGCCTTAACACAAGATTTAACCAGCAGCAGACTATGATCGATAATGTCAGAAACGGAACTGAAGTCTAACAGAACAGTCCCCCCCAATCTTTTTCTCATCAATTTCTCTCAGCCAATCAGTCATTTGTGTAAGTGCTGTGCTTGTTGAGTGTCCTTCCCTATAAGCATGCTGAACTTCTGTTGTCAATTTGTTTCCTGCAAAATAGCATTTTATCTGGTCAAACAATTTTTTCCAGAAGTTCACTAAGGGTTGGTAACAGGCTGATTGGTTGGCTATTTCAAATCAAATCAAAGTTTATTTGTCACATGTGCCGAATACAACAGGTACAGTGAAATGCTTACTTACAGGCTCTAACCAATAGTGCAAAAAAGGTACTAGGTGAACAATAGGTAAGTAAAGAAATAAAACAACAGTAAAAAGACAGGCTATATACAGTAGCGAGGCTATAAAAGTAGAGAGGCTACATTACAGACACCGATTAGTCCGGCTGATTGAGGTAGTGTGTACATGTAGTAAATGTTAAAGTGACTATGCATATATGATGAACAGAGAGTAGCAATAGCGTAAAAGATGGGTTGGCAGGTGGTGGGTGGGACACAATGCAGATAGCCCAGTTAGCCAATGTGCGGGAGCACTGGTTGGTCGGCTCAATTGAGGTTGTATGTACATGAATGTATAGTTAAAGTGACTATGCATAGATGTTAAACAGAGAGTAGCAGCTGCGTAAAAGAGGGGTTGGCGGGGGGGGGGGGAGTGGCGGCACACAATGCAAATAGTCCAGGTAGCCATTTGATTACCTGTTCAGGAGTCTTATGGCTTGGGGGTAAAAACTGTTGAGAAGCCTTTTTGTCCTAGACTTGGCACTCCGGTACCGCTTGCCATGCGATAGTAGAGAGAAGTCTATGACTGGGGTGGCTGGGGTCTGACAATTTTTAGGGCCTTCCACTGACACCACCTGGTCTATTTGAGCCAGTAAAGGGGGCTTTACAATTCTTGGGTAGAGGAATGACTTTTGCTTCCCTCCAGGCCTGAGGGTACACACTCTCTAGTAGGCTTAAATTGAAGATATGGCAAATAGATTGTCAGACCCCGGTGAACCGTCCTTGTTGATAGACAACAATGATTCTCACCTCTTCCACACTCATTTTACGGAATTCAAAAGTACAGTGCTTGTCTTTCCTAATTTGGTTAGATATACTTGGATGTGTAGTGTCAGCTGGCATATTTGTTGCTGGCATATTATGCGTAAGTTAGCTTATCTTCCAATGAAAGAGTAATTCAAGTGGTTGGCAATATCAGTGGGCTTTGTGATGAATGAGCAATCTGATTCAATGAATGATGGAGCCGAGTTTGCCTTTTTCCCCAAAAATGTCATTTAAAGGTTCTCCAAAGCTTTTTACTATCATTCTTTACATAATTTATTTTTGTTTCATAGTGTAGTTTATTTTTAATCGATTGGGCTACCAGACTCATTTGTATAAGGGCACAGGGCGAGACCCAGATGCAGACACGGGAGGCAGATGGTTTGAGTCTCTGATATGTATTATAATCCAAGGGACAGGAACGAGAATGGTTGTGGACAGGCAAAATATCATAAACAAGGTCAAAGTCCAGGAGGTACAGAGCGGCAGACAGGCTCGAGGTCAGGTAATATGGTCGGGCAAGCGGGTTCAGAGTCAAGGCAGACAAGGGTCAAAAACGGGAGGACTAGCAAAAACAGAGAAAAGGAAAAAGCAGGCGCACGGAAAAACACGCTGGTTGACAAGACAAAACCAACTAGCAACAAGACAAACAGGGAACACCGAAATAAATACTCAGGGACTAATGGGGAAAACGGGTGACACCTGGAAGTGGGTGGAGACAATCACAAAGACAGGTGAAAAAGATCAGGGCGTGACAATTTGTCATACTTTTGCCTCATCCCTCTCAACCATACAATGTTTCAATTCCTCATCAATCCAATGGGATTTAACAGTTTATAGTCATTTTCTTAATGTGTGTTTATTAGTAACTGGAATAAGTAGTTTCATAAATGTGTCAAGTGCAGCGTCTGGCTGCTCCTCGTTACACACCACGGACCAACAAATATTCTTTACATCAACAACATATGAATCACTACAAAACTTCAGGTATGACCTCTTATACACTATATTAGGTCCAGTTTTGGAACTTTGGTTTTCCTGGATATGGCTACTATATTATCATCACTATATCCTATTGATTTGGATACTGCTTTAACACAAATCTATGCGGCATTAGTAAAGATGTGATCAATATACGTTAATGTATTGATCAGCTTCACACAAGAATGGGCTTTAGGTGAGGCAGATAAACCTGTAGCCATATTACTTCAACAGTATTTAACATGAGATCCTCTAAGCTTTACAGGAATGGTGTGCGGTCTATATTCAGAACAAAAGATAATACCTTTGATACAGTGGTAGCCATGTACATGTAGCCATGTACATGTAGCCATGTATTGCTACCACTGTATCAGTGATCAGATAGAGATCAGAATATGAATGTCATCTGTTGCAATAAAGTTACTGACTTCATGAACATTGTTTCTTAAGCTACATATGTTAATACAGGCTATTTTTTAAGCACTTTTCTGGGTTGCTTGATTGTTTAATGCTTTACTGGGAAGCTTAACATACGTAGACTTGCTCATGTTATTTATATTGGAGCTGAGAGTGCACGGTGAGCTGCACACAGTAGACTTCCTATTAATTAACACTGCCTCAGTGCTAACATTGTAACTCTGGTTCATAGGCTTTGGAGCAGTGGCTTCTTCCTTGCTGAGCGGCCTTTCAGGTTGTGTTATAGGACCCGTTTTATGTGGATATAGATACTTTTGTACCTGTTTCCTCCAGCATCTTCACAAGGTCTTTTGCTGTTGTTCTGTGATTGATTTCCACGTTTCGCACCAAAGCACATTCTTCTCTCGGATACAGAACGTGTCTCCTTCCTGAGCAGTATGACGGCTGTGTGGCCCCATAGTGTTTATACTTGCATGCTATTGTTTGTACAGATGAACGTGGTACCTTCAGGCGTTTGGAAATTGCTCCCAAGGTCTGGGGTCTTGGCTGATTTCTTTTGATTTTCCCATGATGTCAAGCAAAGAGCCACTGAGTTTGAAGGTAAACCTTGAAATACATCTACGGGTACACCTCCAATTGACTCAAATTATTATCAGAAGCTTGTAAAGCCTTGACATAATTTTATGGAATTTTCCAAGCTGTTTAAAGGCACAGTCAACTTAGTTAGTGTATGTAAGCTTCTGACCCACTGGAATTGTGATACAGTAAATTATAGGTGAAATAATATGTCTTTAAACAATTGTTGGAAAAAGGACTTGTGTCATCAAATCAAATCAAATTTGAATAGGGAAACGTTTTCTAGCTATTCTCCTATTGAAATCAAATCAAATCAAATTTATTTATATAGCCCTTCGTACATCAGCTGATATCTCAAAGTGCTGTACAGAAACCCAGCCTAAAACCCCAAACAGCAAGCAATGCAGGTGTAGAAGCACGGTGGCTAGGATAAACTCCCTAGAAAGGCATTTTTATGTGCACCACGTCATCTCGAACACGCTTTTAGCCGCAACAAGTCAGTTTGCTTGGAATATCACCGGTGGAATTTTTTTCATGCAAATCTATCACAAATTGGATGGAAACCTACCTAAAGTCTTGGAGTGTGCAGTTATGCGTAACAGATTGTGGAATGCTGTTCATTTCATTCAAGGTTTACAAAATGCCATCATCTAATTTCCCTATTTTTTTCAAAGCTCGCGCATGCAACACGAGCGGTGTGGTCAGCATGTTACACATAATCTGCAGCCAATAAGGGATCTTACAATTGATGCCACGACAGTCTGGTGTCTGTCTCACGTGTCAAATAGGTATATGTTGGTATATGATGAAGCATAGAAAAAAGTAATCAGTTACTGCTTCATATAGTCAAACTACATCCTGGCAGAATAAGGAAGTAACTGGAAGCCATATTGAGATGTGTGAAGAGATCGTTACAGTGATCTGCAACTTTTTGTATTCTAAAATAAACCCCATCCTTATCTACCATGCATTTACTGAGCGCTTACAGCTAACAGTTCTTTGTGATGCAGGGCTCTTGCATATGCACCTAAAAATAGAACTGATAACGTTTAGTACGAGCATGTGTGAGCTGTGATTTATAGCAAAAAAAATTATGCCGTAATTATTTACACAGTATTTAGTTATTCTGCTGTTTTGTTTCATAGAGGTAATCACACACATCCCACATAGCCCATCTATTTTTGTTTCATAGAGGTAATCACACACATATCTATGAATCCCACATAGCCCATCTCGAGTAACAACAGTGTCTGGGGGGCTGTGCTCACTGAGTGAAGTGCTGAAAGATTCCTTTTTAGAAGCACACAGGCATAGAAATTGGTCTATTTTAACCGGAAGTCTACAAAAGTTTGACTGTCCTTGTGCTTGGCTATTTATATAGTTTTGTTCACACGCTAGTTCTTTTTAGTTTGTTAGTTTGAGCTTGCTTAAACGCTAGCTAGTGCGAGTCACACCAAAGTATTTGAGGAAGAGTAAGAGAGAACTAACAATAAGAGAGAACTAACAGTTTATGAATTAAAGGTTTTATTCAACAACTGTTACTAATTTCTAATTTCTTATGATAAAAACACTCTTCCTCAAATACTCCTGAATACTCCTGAATTTCTTTGCGTGCTCCTACATTTTTCAAGTTAGGAGCACATGTACTCCTTGTAAAAAAAAATGTCAGCGTACAGCCCTGTGATGCTTTTCAAATGTAAGTCTAAGGCCAACTTCTTGGAAACAGCGAGGCATTAGTGGAGCCATCTAGCATAATGAAAGCTTCATAATTTATGCTTCCAGATCTCTCTCGCTCGCTCACTCTCTCTCACACACACACACACACACACACACACTCACACTCATCTAGACCCAGATCACATCATGGAAGTGCTCTGTCTTGTCTGCCATTGGTTCTGAGTGGGCCTGCAAGCAGATGGCCACTGACAGTGGAAAGCGAGGGTCTTTGGAAAGCAGTCTCACACACACAGAGAGAGAGAGAGAGACGAGAGAGAGAACAAAAAAATTATGAATAGACCAGCAGCTACTAGCTAGCTAGCTTACTTTAGCTAGCTCTTGGATGCATATACCTGTAGCTAACGTTAGCCTCCAACTTAAATTAACCCAGGTGGACTAGCTAGATACTAGCTAGAAAAAGTCAAACCTAGCTGTGGTAGCTAGTTAGCTGAGTGAAAGTGTCCGATAAACAGTCAAATGTCAGACATACACTACTGGTCAAAAGTTTAAGAACACCTACTCATTCAAGGGTTTTTCTTTCTTTTTACTATTTTCTACATTGTAGATTAATAGTGAAGACATCAACACTATTTAATATCACATATGGAATCATGTAACCACCAAAAAAGTGTTAAACAAATCAAAATGTATTTTATATTTGAGATTCTTCAAATAGCCACCCTTTGCCTTGATGACAGCTTTGCACAAACTTGGCATTCTCTCAACCAGCTTCATGAGGTAGTTACATGGAGTGCATTTCAATGAACAGGTGTGCCTTGTTAAGTTATTTTGTGGAATTTCTTTCCTTCTTAATGCGTTTGAGCCAATCGGTTGTGTTTTGACAAGGTAGGGGGGTATACAGAAGATAGCCCTATTTGGTAAATCCATATTATGGCCAAGCCAACGTCATAACATCAGTGACCAGTGACCTCATCTTCATTTACTTCTATGGTCTCTTCGGAGATGCTAATATTCATCAGGTTAAATAGAAGTGAGAGAGTTTAACAAAAACAGTTAATTCACTGAATTCGATCTGTACAACATTGGCAATACACATATAGGGTGATAATATCTGGGAATAGTCGCCTTCCCATCCAGCTCAACCACTCAAATCTCCTCCAGAAACGAATTCCTCCTTTAGAAAAAGACAGTCGGTTATGCTCCAAGCATCTTAATTTTGAATACTAGAGAGCGAAACATGACAGTACCAGAGACATACACCCCCACATAGGCCACTCAAAGAAGGCAGGCACAAGGAGAGGGACAGAAAAACCCAGAAACCAACCATAAATGATGCACACAGAAAGTGCACACTACCCAATAGCCTTCATTGAAAGGAATAGGGAAACGTTTTCTAGCTATTCTCCTATTGAAATCAAATCAAATCAAATTTATTTATATAGCCCTTCGTACATCAGCTGATATCTCAAAGTGCTGTACAGAAACCCAGCCTAAAACCCCAGACAGCAAGCAATGCAGGTGTAGAAGCACGGTGGCTAGGAAAAACTGCATAGAAAGGCCAAAACCTAGGAAGAAACCTAGAGAGGAACCAGGCTATGTGGGGTGGCCAGTCCTCTTCTGGCTGTGCCGGGTGGAGATTATAACAGAACATGGCCAAGATGTTCAAATGTTCATAAATGCCCAGCATGGTCGTATAATAATAAGGCAGAACAGTTGAAACTGGAGCAGCAGCACGGTCAGGTGGACTGGGGACAGCAAGGAGTCATGTCAGGTAGTCCTGGGGCATGGTCCTAGGGCTCAGGTCCGTTGAAACTGGAGCAGCAGCACGGCCAGGTGGACTGGGGACAGCAAGGAGTCATCATGTCAGGTAGTCCTGGGGCATGGTCCTAGGGCTCAGGTCCTCCGAGAGAGAGAAAGAAAGAGAGAAGGAGAGAATTAGAGAACGCACACTTAGATTCACACAGGACACCGAATAGGACAGGAGAAGTACTGCAGATATAACAAACTGACCCTAGCCCCCCGACACATAAACTACTGCAGCATAAATACTGGAGGCTGAGACAGGAGGGGTCAGGAGACACTGTGGCCCCATCCGAGGACACCCCCGGACAGGGCCAAACAGGAAGGATATAACCCCACCCACTTTGCCAAAGCACAGCCACCACACCACTAGAGGGATAACTTCAACCACCAACTTACCATCCTGAGACAAGGATGAGTATAGCCCACAAAGATCTCCGCCATGGCACAACCCAAGGGGGTTGTGAAGCATGTGTTCTCACCTATCTGACAGTGTAGTGCTGGATGCCACTCTAATGCTTAATAAAGCAGGCAGAGGAATCACCTTCCTTGGAGTGTATTTTTTAAATGTTTTAATTTAACCTTTATTTACCTAGGCAAGTCAGTTAAGGGCACTGACCCACAGGTAGCACAACAAAGTTTGTCAGATGTATTAAACTGTCTTCATAAGTGATGGATGCATGCTTGCCAATGATTGTGGTGGGGCATTTTCATAACTAGAAGATAAGAAATTACTTGGTCTAATTATTATATCACATTATATCTAGATAACTAGCTAGCTTGCTAATGTATGTCACAAAACCTAGCTAGTGAGCTTGCTTGTCAACTCTCTACCAAGCTACATAATGTTAGCTAGCTAGCTAATGCATAATGTAAGTAGGTTCCAATTGATCATGACTCAAAAACATGCATATTTATGTCAATATCCTTACTTCATATGTTTTATAACTTCCAATCCAGGACACGCTCAGTCAAATGGACAATAGGAGAGGACCGTGCAAACAGTCAAGACCTGCTCAAGAAGGAACAAAGTAGCAAGAGTGACCACTACATAAACAAAAAAAAAATAAAAGAAACTGCCCTTTTTTAGGACCCTGTCTTTCAAAGATAATTCATAAAAATCGTTAATTGTAAAGGGTTTAAAACACTGTTTCCCATGCTTGTTCAATGAACCATAAACAATTAATGAACATGCACCTGTGGAACGGTCATTAAGACACTAACAGCTTACAGACGGTGGGCAATTAAGGTCACAGTTATGAAAACTTAGGACACTAAAGAGGCCTTTCTACTGACTCTGAAAAACAGCAAAAGAAAGATGCCCTTGGTCCCTACTCATCTGCATGAATGTGCCTTAGGCATGCTGCAAGGAAGCATGACGACCTCAGATGTGGCCAGGGCAATAAATTGCAATGTCTGTACTGTGAGACGCCTAGGACAGCGCTACAGGGAGACAGGATAGAAAGCTGGTCATCCTCGCAGTGGCAGACCATGTGTAACAACACCTGCACAGGATCTGTACATCCGAACATCACACTTGCAGGGCAGGTACAAGATGGCAACAACAACTGCCCGAGTTATACCAAGAACACACAATACCTCCATTAGTGCTCAGACTGTCCGCAAATGGCTGAGAGAGGCTGGACCGAGGGCTTGTAGGTCTATTGTATGGCAGGTCCTCACCAGACATCACCGGCAACAACGTCGCCTATGAGCACAAACCCACTGTCGCCAGACCAGACAGGACTGGCAAAAAGTGCTCTCCACTGACGAGTAGCGGTTTTGTCTCACCAGGGGTGATGGTCGGATTCGCATTTATCGTTGAAGAAATGAGCGTTACACTGAGGCATGTACTCTGGAGCGGGATGGAGGGTCTGTCATGGTCTGGGGCGGTGTGTCACAGCATCATCGGACTGAGCTTGTTGTCATTGCAGTCAATCTCAATGCTGTGCGTTACTGGGAAGACATCCTCCTCCCTCGTGTAATACCATTCCCGCAGGCTCATCCTGACATGACCCTCCAGCATGACAATGCCACCAGCCATACTGCTCGTTCTGTGTGTGATTTCCTACAAGACAGGAATGTCAGTGTTCTGCCATGGCCAGCGAAGAGCCCGGATCTCAATCCCATTGAGCATGTCTGGGACCTGTTGAATCGGAAGGTGAGGGCTAGGGCCATTCCCCCCAGAAATGAACTTGCAGGTGGCTTGGTGGAAGAGTGGGGTAGCATCCACAGCAAGAACGCGCAAATCTGGTACAGTCCATGAGGAGGAGATGCACTGCAGTACTTAATGCAGCTGGTGGCCACACAAGATACTGACAGTTTCTTTTGATTTTGATCCCCCCCTTTGTTTAGGGACACATTATTCCATTTATATTAGTCATATGTCTGTGGAACCTGTTCAGTTTATGTCTCAGTTGTTGAATATTGTTATGTTCATACAAATATTTACACATGTTAAGTTTGATGAAAATTAACACAGTTGACAGTGAGAGATCGTTTCTTTTTTTGCTGAATTTAGCGCTACTGGAGTACATCAACACACCACTAGAGGGCATAGGGTTATCACCAGCCCAACTACTAATGGGATGATGGCTGAAGTCCAAATTGCCAGCCTCTACCACCCTACTGACTCATGAAGGTAATGTTCAAATCCAAGACAAGCTGAAGAACAGACAGCTTAAACAGAAAAGCTACTACGACAGACAAACGAGACAACTAACAGACATGTATGAAGAATTGGCAAAAAATCCAGTGGCTAGATGTGCCAAGCATATAAAGAAATACCCCAAGAGACGTGCAGCTGTAATTTCTGCAAAAGGTGGCTCTACAAAGTATTGAGGGGGGGGTGAATAGTTATGCATGCCCAAGTTTTCTGTTTTCTTTTGTCTTATTTCTTGTATGTTTCACAATAAAACTGCTGATTGAATGAAAATAAGTAAGGGTCAGAAGTTTTGATTCTTTGTTTAGTTTTGCTGGATGAAAGATACACCGGTATTGCACATTTGACATATTGCACATTATTTCATGTTTATGTCACATACAAAATAAAATAAAAAAACATCTTAAGAAGAGGGACGTGATGTACCATAAATATATCCATAGTTGAACTGGAGTGACGTAATGTGTGAAGTTTATTCAGGCTGTACTTCAGTAAACTGGAGACTTCTAGACTGATCTCCGTTGTCCTTTTCATTAATATTGTAACATTATAACAGTAGGTAGCTAGCTAGATAGCTTGGTATCCATTTTCCAACAGATGTTTCTAATACCCCTGATTGGTCATCAATGGTCATTGGTCTTGGAACCTGTTGCCACAGGTATGACACAGATTCAAGTTGAATCCTGAGAGAATTATCTGCTAGAAATTTAACTCTGGTGAACTGTTTTCCACTATTGGCAATACATAATAATAATAATTATTGTTGCCAAAGGTTTGCCGCGGATTCACCACTAATGGCAAACATTTGCAAACTGTTGGCAACATTTTGTGGCACACAATTTCATTTGCAGAACATTTGCCACAAACTTGCAGGAAATTTCAGCAGCAAATGTATTTCTGTAAGGGTCTGAACTTTAAATGCAAAAATGTATTTAGCCAAGAGAAAATGTCAAGCCCTACCCTTGTTACGGGTTGTTTGAAGGTCCACGAAGTGAGTCCCGTTTCAAATGTTTTCTCTATTATTGTATTTTCCAACCTCTGATTCTCACATTCAGGATGCCACCAACCAAACAACAGTTGTGCGTTGGTACAATAATACAATGCATACAGAAACAGCAGGGTTCAAATTACACGCAGGAGCCAAGTCCGAATTTGTTATGTACCTGCATGGGACAGTATAGGCCAACTATGATGTCATTCAGTAATCAGTAACAGTTATATACAGTAGAGTATACATTCAGAACACACTGTTTGCTTCTCAGCTGGGCTCTTTGACTCCCTCCAACTTAGCTAGCCCCGCTATAGTGTTGTAATTGAAACGGATGGCTCCAGACCAGGAAAAGGTCACTAGTCGTCACCAGTCACATTCTGTTATGATACGGATCACTTAGGTCACGATACACAGGCCTGCGTAGACTAGTGTCACCTGCAAGTTGGGAGCCCGCTACAGATCATGGCTACATCACATGCTCCATTAATTCTGGTGCAGGGAGTTAAAGATCCATGCCCCAAAAGGAAAAGACAGTTGTTTTTCTGCCCTCTCAGAGGGGTGTCCTGAGGCTCCCTCAAACTGAGTTTGGGGGGTTTGGATGGGTGGAGGGATTAATGGAACTGATGGGCAGATGGTTGAATGGGTTCAGTCTCTCCCTAAAATAGAGTACCCTTTGAATACAGTTGTAGATACTGTAGAGTTTTTATGAATTATCTTTCGCTCTCTCATTCTGTGACTTAATGTTCATATTGAGTTTGGGTTTAGGTTTAGGCAGGGGCGAAATATAAATAAAATATTTAAAACATTTAAAATAAGTAGGAATCCCCAACAATTCCATCCCTTACTTTAGGCGCATGCTTAGTTGATGAAATAAAACATGTCCTAGACTAAATCAGGACAAACATTTTTACGTGAGAGAAAATATGACACAATCATGGATAGTCACTGGTGTGCCATGAGGTGGAGCATGTACCGTTCTGTGGGCTTGACGAGTGTGTGACACATTAGGGTTTTAGGAAATAAAAGGTGATGACCCAGCATGATCCACGCATTGAAGTCTCTTCTCAGGAATGTGACCTTCTTCTGGCTGTTAAATCTGGTATGGGTGTCGGGTGTGTGATTTTGAGAGAATTCATTGTATTTTTATTTTACCAGGTGAGTTTTAACTGAGAATACATTCTCATTTACAGAAATGACCTGGGGAAAGTTATAAAACATAGTAAGATAAATATACAGTAGTTAACAGACAAAATATATAGGCAAGCAAAAAACTAAAACACAATAAAAAAAGATCAAGCATGGAATCATAAGAAACAAACATATTATTCCGTAAAAAGGTCCGCACACAGCCATCTGAACTGCCACAGAGGCAATACTTAATTACGAGCCAATCCCAAAAACGACGAGTTAAAAAGTTAGATAAAAAAATAAAAAAATGCAAATAAGAAAAAAAAGGTAAATAGTAGCACCATAAAATTATAATAACGAGGCTATATACAAGGAGTACAGGTACCAAGTCAATGCACAGGGGTACGATGTAGCTGAGGTGATAAAATTATAATAACGAGGCTATATACAAGGAGTACAGGTACCAAGTCAATGCACAGGGGTACGATGTAGCTGAGGTAATAAAATTATAATAACGAGGCTATATACAAGGAGTACAGGCACCAAGTGAATGCACAGGGGTACGATGTAGCTGAGGTGATAAAATTATAATAACGAGGCTATATACAAGGAGTACAGGCACCAAGTGAATGCACAGGGGTACGATGTAGCTGAGGTAATAAAATTATAATAACGAGGCTATATACAAGGAGTACAGGCACCAAGTCAATGCACAGGGGTACGATGTAGCTGAGGTAATATAATTATAATAACGAGGCTATATACAAGGAGTACAGGTACCAAGTCAATGCACAGGGGCACGATGTAGCTGAGGTAATAAAATTATAATAACGAGGCTATATACAAGGAGTACAGGTCAATGGGCAGGGGTATGATGTAGCTGAGGTAATTGAGGATAATATGTGCACGTGCTGTAGGTAGGGGTAAAAGTGACTAGGCAATCAGGATAGAAAGTAAACGAAGTAGTAGCAGTGTATGTGAAAAGTGTGAAAGTGTGTAGCGTCAATATGCATGTGTGTATGTGTGTTTTGTGTGTGTGAGCATATCTAGAGTGTGAGTGTGTGTTGGAGTGTCAGTGTAGTATCTGTGAGTGTGTGGGTAGATTCCAGCAAGTGTGCACAGAGCCAGTGCAATAATGTCAGTGCAAAAAGGGGGTCAATGCGATTAGTCTGGGTAGACATTTGATTAACAGTCTTTTGGCTTCAGGATAGAAACTGTTCAGGAACCTTTTGGTACCAGACTTAGCATTCTGATACCTCTTGTGATGCGGTAGCAGAGAGAACAGTCTATGACGTGAGTGGCTGGAGTCTTTGACAATTTTTAGTGCCTTCCTTGTATAGAGGTCCTGGATGGCAGGGAGCTTGCCCCAGTGATATAATGGGCCGTACGCACTACCCTTTGCAGCGCCTTGCGGTCGGATGCCAAGCAGTTGCCATATCAATCAGTGAATTAGCCTATCAAGATGATCTCAATGGTGCAGCTGTAGAACTTTTTGAGGATCTGATGGCCCATGCCAAATCTGTTCTGCCTCCTGAGGGGAAATAGGAGCTGTCGTGCCCTCTTCACGACTGTGTTGTTGTGTTCAGACCATGATACTGCATCTTTATCAGCATCACATATGATAGTATTTCAACCACATAAAATATGCATCCAAGCCAAAATGTAATATTATCAGAAAAATGTTGGGTTATTTTCACAGCTTACTATTTTCTTACAAATGGTCAACTGATGTCATCTGGAAATTTTGCACAGAAAATCGTTCCATTTTTTGTTGTTGTTGAGTTATTGGATTTTCTCTCCTGGCCCTCTAAACATCTTTGCTCTGCGAAAGAAGCTGAGATGACAGAGAACTTTACTGATGTCAACTAGATTGAAGCATTCATTCTATCATTGATGACATTATTCTGGTGAGAAAGGCTTTATTTAATCTTTTAGGCCAACATATAATGACAGAAGAGATGCTGCATGTATTTAATTATAGACAAGTTGACCAACAAATACCTTACCAAAATGTTGCCAGCTATAAGCAGAAACGTATTGAAATCAGACAAAATAAATCAGTCTGACTGTAGCCTACAGCGCATTTTCTATATTTGTGGGTTAGGGTCTTGTGCAGCTCTCAAGTTTTCACTTTATCAAATATATTCGGGCAGTTGCGGATGGGTTATTAGACATTGTGGGTGGGTGTGGTTGGACAAACAGCTGACCCACTCACCATTAGAGCACAGGGACTATGGTGATCTGCTTGAAACATGTAGGTATTACAGACTGGGTCAGGGAGAGGGTGAAAATATTAGTGAATATACTAGCCATGCACTCAGTGCATGTTCTGAGTACATGTCCTGGTAATCCCTGTAGCCTTGTGAATGTTAACCTGTTTAAAGGTTATGGAAAGCGTGACCACACAGTCGTCTGGTTTGTGTTCTCAGTGTTGCTTTCCTTAAAGCCAGCATGGAAGGTATTTAGCTCATTTCGTAGGCTCGCGTCACTGGACAGCTCGTGGCTGAGTTTCCTTTTGTAGTCCGTCATCAAATCAAATCAATTTTTATTTGTCACATACGCATGGTTAGCAGATGTTAATGCGAGTGTAGCGAAATGTTTGTGCTTCTAGTTCCGACCATGTAGTAAAATCTAACAAGTGATCTAACCTAACAATTTCACAACAACTACCTTATACACACAAGTGTAAAGGAATGAATAAGAATATGTACATAAAAATATATGAATGAGTGATGGCCGAACGGCATAGGCAAGATGGTATAGAGTACAGTATATACATATGAGATGAGTAATGTAGGGTCTGTAAACATTACGTAAAGTGGCATTGTTTAAAGTGGCTAGTGATACATTTATTACATCAAGATGGCAAGATGCAGTAGATGGTATAGAGTACAGTATATACATATGAGATGAGTAATGTAGGGTATGTAAACATTATATAAAGTGGCTAGTGATACATTTATTACATACATTTTTCCATTATTAAAGTGTCTAGAGTGAGTCAGTATGTTGGCAGCAGCCACTCAATGTTAGTGGTGGCTGTTTAACAGTCTGATGGCCTTGAGATAGAAGCTGTTTTTCAGTCTCTCGGTCCCTGGTTTGATGCACCTGTACTGACCTCGCGGGGTGAACAGGCATTGGCTCAGGTGGTTATTGTCCTTGATGATCTTTTTGACCTTCCTGTGACATCGGGTGGTGTAGATGTCTTTGGGGGCAGGTAGTTTGCCCCCGGTGATGTGTTGTGCAGACCTCACTACCCTCTGGAGAGCCTTACGGTTGTGGGCGAAGCAGTTACCGTACCAGGCAGTGATATAGCCCGACAGGATGCTCTCGATTGTGCATCTGTAAAAGTTCGTGAGTGATTTTGGTGACAAGACAATTGATTGAAAATCTCCGTAAGCACACCAGCCAGCTGGTCTGCGCATGCTCTGAGGACGCGGCTGGGGATGCCTTCTGGGCCTGCAGCCTTGCGAGGGTTAACACGTTTAAATGTTTTACTCACGTTGGCTGCAGTGAAGGAGAGCCCACAGGTTTTGGTAGCGGGCCGTGTCAGTGGCACTGTATTGTCCTCAAAGTGAGCAAAGAAGTTGTTTAGTTTGTTTGGGAGCAAGACATCGTGTTCCGCGACGGGGCTGGTTTTCCTTTTGTAGTCCATGATTGACTGTAGACCCTGCCACATACCTTTTGTGTCTGAGCCTTTGAATTGCAACTCTACTTTGTCTCTATACTGACGCTTAGCTTGTTTGATTGCCTTGCGGAGGGAATAGCTACACTGTTTGTATTCGGTCATGTTTCCGGTCACCTTGCCATGGTTAAATGCAGTGGTTCACGCTTTCAGTTTCACGCTAATGCTGCCATCAATCCACAGTTTCTGGTTTGGGAATATTAACTTCTTACAGATAGGGGGCAGCATATCCACTTTTTGAGAAATAGCGTGCACAATTTCAACTTCCTGCTACTCATGCCAGGAATATATTATATGCATATGATTAAAACTGCAGTTTCTAAAACTGGTTCAATCATGTATGTGACTATACCAGAACTTATGTAGCAGGCAAAACCCCAAGGACAAACTGTTCAGAATATATATATTTTTTCCTCTGACAGTTCCCTCGGTTGTCTTTGCCAAGGGAAATTAGATAGCGCCCATTTTACATTTCCTACGACTTCCACGGGATGTCACCAGTCTTTGGAATTGGGTTGAAGTTAATCATTGGTGAAACGAAGAAGAGGCAAATCCTGGAACAATGTTACACTTTTGATAGTTACGCAAGAGGGAAAAAGGAGCATGTTTTGTTTACTTTCTCTATCGAATACAGTTTGCCCTGTCTACAATTTGATCGATTATTAACGTTTAAAAATACCTAAAGTTGTATTACAAAAGTAGTTTGAAATATTTTGGCAAAGTTTATAGGCAACTTTTGAAATGTTTTGTAGTGACGTTGTGTTTTGGAAAGCTGTTTTTTCCGGATCAAACCTGCTTTATAAATGGACATTTTGGGTATACATGGACGGAATTAATCGAAAAAAAGGACCAATTGTGATGTTTATGGGACATATTGGAGTGCCAACAAAGAAGCTCGTCAAAGGTAATGCATGTTTTATATTTTATTTCAGCGTTTTGTGTAGCGCCGGCTATGCTAATTATTTTGTTTTACAACTCGTTCAGGTGGTTCAGGGGGGAGGCATGCTATCAGATAATAGCTTCGAATGCTTTCGCCGAAAAGCATTTAAAAAATCTGACATGTTGGCTGGATTCACAACGAGTGTAGCTTTAATTGAGTACCCTGCATGTGTGATTTAATGAAAGTTTGAGTTTTATCGCGTTTTATGCATTTCCCGAGGCTATTGGCCACTTGAGGCGCTAGCGTCTCACTATCCCTAAGAGATCGTTGTTATGGGTACGACATCGTCAGTGCACTTTCTACTGAACTCGCTCACCGAATCAGCGTATTCGTCAATGTTGTTGTTGGACGCAATGCTGAACATATCCCAATCCACGTGATCAAAGCAGTCTTGAAGCGTGGAGTCAGATTGGTCGGACCAGCGTTGAACAGACCTGAGCATGGTAGCTTCTTATTTTAGTTTCTGTCTGTAGGCTGGGAGCAACAAAATGGAGTCGTGGTCAGCTTTTCCGAAAGGAGGGCGGGGGAGGGCCTTATATGCGTCGCGGAAGTTAGAATAACAATGATCCATGGTTTTACCAGCCCTGGTTGCGCAATCGATATGCTGATTCAATTTAGGGAGTCTTGTGAATGAATGCAGACTCAGCATATGTGGTTTCCAGTTTGCATAGAGTCAAATAAAGTTTGTTCAGGGCCATCGATATGTCTGCTTGGGGAGGAATATATACTGCTGTGATTATAATCAAAGAGGATTCCCTTGGTAGATAATGCGGTCGACATTTGATTGTGAGGAATTTTATGTCAGGTGAACAGAAGGACTTGAGTTCCTGTATGTTGTTATGATCACACCACGTCTCGTTAATCACAAGGCATACCCCCACGCCCCTCTTCTGACCAGAAAGATGGTTGTTTCTGTCGGCGCGATGTGTGAAGAAACCAGCTGGCTGCACCGACTCCAATGGAGTCTCTCGAGTGAGCCATGTTTCCGTGAAGCAAAAAAAGTTACAGTCTCTGATGTCTCTCTGGAATGCTACCATTGCTCGGATTTCATCAACCTTGTTGTCAAGAGACTGGACATTGGCGAGTAGTATGCTATAGGGAGTGGTGCGCGGTGTGCCCGTCTCCGGAGCCTGACCAGAAGACCACTTCATTTGCCTCTTTTACGAAGTCATTGTTTTGGGTCGCCGGCTGGGATTCGATCCATTGTCCTGGGTGGAAGGCAGAACACAGGATCCGCTTCGGGAAAGTCATATTCCTGGTGGTAATGATGGTGAGTTGACGTTGCTCTTATATTCAGTAGTTCCTCCCGACTGTATGTAATGAAACCTAAGATTACCTGGGGTACCAATGTAAGAAATAACATGTAAAAAAACATAGTTTCCTAGGAATGTGAAGCGAGGCGGCCATCTCTGTCGGCGCTGGAAATGTTAAGTTAACAAAGAGACACACACCTGAGCTTCCTCGATGCTGTCGTTCTGTCCTCCTGATGTATATATTTATATTTTCCATGTCCTTGTTCAGACATGACAGAGAAACATAGGATATTACAGTTCTTCAGATCCTTTTTTATTATATTTTCACATAACCTCTAGGCAAATCAGTTAATACCTCTCTAGGAAAGGGGACGCTAGTGTCCCACTTGGCCAATAGCCAGGGAAAATGCAGCGTGGCAAATTCAAATAAAATGATATAAAAATCAAACTTCCATTAAATCACACATGTAAGATACTAAATTAAAGCTACACTCATTGTGAATCCAGCCAACATGTCAGGTTTTTAAAAGGCTTTTCGGCGAAAGCATAAGAAGCTATTATCTGATGATAGCACAACAGTAAACAAAGAGGGTAGCATATTTCAACCCTGCAGGCGCTACACAAAACATAGAAATAAAATATAAAACATGCCTTACCTTTGACGAGCTTCTTTTGTTGGCACTCCAATATGTCCCATAAACATCACAATTGGTCCTTTTGTTCAATTAATCCATATATCCATCCATATATATCCAAAAATGTATTTGGTGCGTTTGATTCAGAAAAAAACTGCTTCCAAAATATCTCAAAAGTTACCTGCAAACTTTGCCAAAACATTTCAAACTTCTTTTGAAATACAACTTTAGGTATTTTTAAACGTTAATAATCGATCAAATGGAAGACGGGTCTATCTGTGTTCAATACAGGAAGACAACAAACCAACACTACTTTTCAAGTCTTGCGCACTCTCAACAGTGTTATCCAGTTCCTAGATGGCCGTACTTCTTCATTGCACAGGAGGAATAACCTCAACCAAATTCCAAAGACTGGTGACATCCAGTGGAAGCGGTAGGAACTGCAAACAAGTGCCTAAGAAATATTGTTTCCCAATGAGAACTCACTGAACAGACAGAGACTTTAAACAAATAATAATTCTGAATGGTTAGTTCTCAGGGTTTTGCCTGCTACATAAGTTCTGTTATACTCACAGACATGATTCAAATAGTTTTAGAAACATCAGAGTGTTTCCTTTCCAAATCTACTAATAATATGCAAATCTTATATTCTTGGCATGAGTAGCAGGAAGTTGAAATTGGGCACGCTATTTATCCAAAAGTGAAAATGCTGCCCCCTATACCTTAAGAATTTAAGAACCATTTCTTATTTACAATGAAGACCTAGGAACAGTGAGTTAACTGCCTTGTTCAGGCGCAGAACAACAGATTTTTACCTTGTCAGCTCGGGGATTCGATCTAGCAACCTTCCATTTACTAGACCGCCTGAAATCATGTTGATAGGATAGTCACGAACTTCGTCCAGTTTATTCTCCAGTGCATGTTTGACAATAGTGACAATAGAATGGAGGGTAGAGGCAGTTTATCCACTCCTCGACGTATTCTTGTCAGGTATACCGCACGCCGCCTCCTTCTCCGAGTGTCTGGGATTTGGGCCTGGTCGGGATAATCAATACATGTAGAAGTCCTCATCCAAATCAAGGTTATTGATACGAATAGCACAAAAAAATACACAAAATAGCACAATTGTTCACGAGCCCGTAAAACGGCTGCTATTCCCTCCAGCGTGGAATGAATATTGACTGAATGATTTTGTTTTCTGCTATTTAATGAAAGGCATGACCTATTCTTATATATATAAAAAGCCCATTTTAATTCTTAAGTTCTTAAAAGCCCAGTGCAGTTTTTTAATCTCTTTCCACAATATGAGGTTGAAATAAAAATTGTGAAAATTATGATTTATGCTCTTTTAGTGGTAAGAGCTGTTTGAAAACATTTCAGCCTGTTTTGGTGGGTTGGAGTTTTGGCCTGGTGACATTAGTAAATAGACAAATAAGAAGGATAGTTCCAAACCTCTGCAAATTACAGCTAGTTTTCTGTTTTCCCCTCCCCACTCCGACCACTCCTAGACAGTCCAAGCAAAATTATTCCGTTCAGAAATTGCTCTTCCTAAGAAGCAATTTTTATACATTTTTGACCATTTTGATTCAAAACAATCACAGTAAGGTACTTAATTGTTAATATTGAGATAAAAGCTTCTGCATTGGATGATTTAACGAACGTATCAACATGCTTTTAGAAGGAAAGGAAAGACTTTCATCAATCCAGATGCCTAGATATTTATAAGCGGGGACACTGAGGGCACCATCCAATGTACATTCAGTGCTGTGAAAAAGTATTTGCCCCTTTTCTGATTTTCTCTATTTCTGCATATTTTTTTTGTACTGAATGTTATCAGATCTTCAACCAAAACCTAATATTAGATAAAGGGAATGTGAGTTTACAAATACGATTTGAATTAACAAAATTATGCAACACCCAATTCCCCTGTGTAAAAAGGTAATTGTCCTCTTGTACTAAATAACTGGTTGTGCCACCATCAGTTGCAATGACTGCAACCAAATGCTTCCTGTAGTTGTTGATCAGTCTCTGTTGAGGAATTTGTTGTCAAACATCAGTCAAGCATCGATCATCATGTCACCAGAATAAGACCCTCGATATGTATTGGAAAGGAGCATCAAGATCACTGTGCACTTTCACAACCCTGTAAAGTTCATCATCATGTATTTCATCTGCAGCCTAATAAACTGCATGGTTTCACGAGTCATAGTCGGAGGACCACACCATACCATCATGTGACTCCAAGTTAACTTTGATATGATGGTTGTTATATCAATATTTGTGCATAAAGGCGTTTCCACCACCATTTCTCTGATAATAAATTGTACCGATACAAACAGATCCCACCATGTCGAACGACCAAATTATGTGTAGGCATTTATAAAATTGTACCGAAACTACCTGTTTCCATCACAGCTGTCATGTTTCTTGTTTTGTGACATTATGCCTTTACTCGCATAAAAACTGTGGATGGAAACGTGGTTAGTGGTGTAACAACAGCTGTTAATACAAACCCAGTTGGCAGCTAATTTTAAATGATGATGGAAGGGGTTATGACCAGTGGTGTGTTGGTGAGGTAAAGCTAAGAGTGACATTTGGTGTCCACAATCACCAGCATGACTCCAGAATAGGTGCCTGACCAGATGTGGAGTGTTTTTCACTGCCATAATCCTTTGGCTCTCAAACGGTTGCATATTTAATCCCGGGTCTGTTCAATTTAGGAAAAACTTTACTAAGGTTATTCTTTTTTAAAGAATTTAAAATCTATTACAAAAACGAATTTAGTACAATACCATAAGAAAATGTTGTAGGGCAAATAAGTGCAAAAAACATACTGTTCGCCAGTCTGTATTTCATGAAGAAATGGATCATGGAGAGATGAATAGTTGTTGTGTTTTAGTGAATCTTTTTCATATGGTTCATCTCTTATTGTTATGTAAAGCCTTTTAACAAGACTCTTGATACAGCATGTTTGGTTTCCATCTCATAAAAAAATCCATCGGATTTCTATTGTGCTTCTATAAAAGTGATCCCAAGTCTCTCATCAAAGTAGAGGAAATGTGTATTTAAACCACTAGAGGGTGTACAACCATTGACTAAAAACAAAGACGAGGAAACAATGCAGAGGGCACGGCTGTCTTATGCTCTGACTTTGGACCTAGTGTTCTCCTGTAAGATGTGAGACATTTGTTTTTATGTTACAGCGATTGGTATTAGGAAAATAAATGTACATCCTTGCATTCACTAATAAAATTATAATGTAGAGTTCTGCTGAGTGTTTGGGCCCTTAGCATTTGGTGTGTGAGTATGTGCGAAGGTACCGCAGGGCACTCCTTCTTTGTCAGGGGGCCTCATGTGGCTTGTGTCTGTTCTCATCATCACCATCTCCCCCCATAGATCAGATACTGGCTGCCCAGGCCCCTCTTCCCCTGTCCCCCTGTCCCTAATGCTCCCATGACGGCTCCTCGCTCAAAGCTTTAGTATTGTGTTTAGCTATTTAATGTAACACTTCGTTTTTCAGGAACACCCAATTATGTGTGGATAGTGAGGAAGTGTGTGTGTGTGTGTGTGTGTTTGTGTGTGCAAACAGTGAGAGAACCTTATCTCCCTTCCTCCAAGTGTACAATAAGAGTAAAGAGCATGTATTGCAGAGAATTTGTGAATTAGTCACACATGATAAAATAATTAAATGCAGGTGTCCATACACCACACATACATCTTCAAAATAATTTCAAAATAATTCTTCCTTAATCTAAACTGTCAGGGTGTTGACAGTGTTTCAGCTGGTTGTGAAGCCCATATACCATGGAACTCTAGTTCAGTGTCCCATTGAACTTCTGATGACTTCACACCAGAGTTGAACTTGTGAACATTTGCTTTCTATAAGAGCCAATTTATGCTAGATCCAAAATGTGGTCAGAGGCGCTGCATGGATGGTGTGACACAATTGTGGAGCCTCCGGAGGCACACAAATGCCAAATTGAGCTCCGTACCGTAACAATGAGGAGGGCTCCCTATAGCTCCGCATTGACATGATTGAATGATGGTCAGTAGGTGTGGGCAGGAGATCCTGTTTGAACATAAACTGACTTCCTTGACCACTTCCTTCACAACAGCTCTGTGCTGCTCTGTGAAGCCAAGAAGTATGAATGCCCTGACTTCTGCAGAGGCCATATCACCATAAATGTTGCACGGACAATGCAGACAACGGATTGACCATGCAGTGCCTTTAAAGGGGCCTCATTTATCAACCACGCATAGGCCTGCATTTCTTAAGGCTTGCACACATGGCACTCAATGTGCCTCTTAAAGATGCTGCACGGTCAAGCCGTATCTGCATTGGCCTTGCAGCATTTAGGGTGATATGGCCTCTGCAGAAGTCAGAGCATTCATACTTATTGTGCTTTGCCAAACAGCACAGAGCTGTTGTCAAGGAAGTCAGTTTGTGTTTATACAAGACCTCCCACCCTCACCTACCGTGATCCAATCATGTCAAGGCAGAGCCCTCCACATTGTTTGAAAATGTGAGGGCGCAGGGAGATGCTGTATGGAGCTCAATTTGGCCTCTGCGTGCCTCCTGAGGCTCCGCAATTGCGTCACACCTTCCAATTGGCGCCTCCAACCACATTTTAGATCAAGCATAAATTGGCTCTTAGCGTTCATCTGCCAATCGTTCAGTCCACTGTGTTTTAGGGACCAGAGATCTGGCTGCCTGTATTTCTCATGCGATTCTACATGTAAAATCGGTGTGCACTCGGTTTGCAAATTGTTTTCAGAGGTGCTAAGTAGGTTACTCTCTACCAGCTAACGCTATTGGTGTGTCTGAGCCCTTACTAAATTCTGTCTACTTTGAGATTCTAGGGTTTGCGACCGCCACAAATTATTGCGATTTATCAAACTGTCACATACAACATATGCACATGTTTTCATTGATGAATCAGAGTTATATTATATGTGCGGGCTCGTTAACAAGCGCTGCAACCCTGCCCGGAAAACGCCCTCCATTCACCTTTTATGGTAACACAAATGGCCTAATTTGATGTATGATTTGGAAATGTGGTAACTGGGCCATGTCCAGTTTCTAAAAGAAGTCAGAATACCACATGTAGTCACATTTCTGTAGGGGTGTGGGCAGAATGTTTGATCTTTTACAGGGACCTTTTCAAACAGAAAATGCTGAGCATTCTGCAATATTGATTGGCTACTGAACAATTTAAAGTACATGCTGTTTACAGTCCACACTCTTATGCACAAGAGGAATTGTTGTTCAATATTTCCTTTATCAATACATGCTTGTGTTTCGTTCTCCTGCCTTGGTATAGGCTCTGAGATTAATAGGCTGAAATGTCATAGCAATACTGTAGCCTACCCATACTGTCACAACTTTCGAGCATGTTTTGCCCCTGAATGAGTAATTGATAAATGGTAGCCTACTATTTGTTGTGTAACGGCAGGAATCATTTAAACCAGTTGTGTCAGGAAAGGAGAGAGAAGTCCTGCAATATGAGTATGATTTAGGCCTGTATGATAAAACTATCATATCATTAGGTCTACGTTTTAATGTTTTTATTAGGCTACAATTATTTTAATTAGTGTGCATCAAACACCTCCCATTTCCCCCAAAAGAACAATATGCCTATTTGATTGCAATACAACTGATCAACCTTATTGAAGTTGTGCACGTGCATGGCTTGAGATTTGCGTGGAGATATGCACACTTTCCCGTCAAATTCAACAGGCCTACCAACCGTTGCAGGAAAGCTGGCGCAAGCAAGGCTTAGATACATTTTTTTGGTATGCCTGCACCTCTGATAAATAGGGCCGCTGGGACTTTTTTGATAGCCTCGTGTAAATTTAACACCATTTCTGAAAAGACTACACACTCACAAAAATATTATGATTCATAAACTTAGCGCATGGCCTACATTTGCATGTTTCAGACCAGTCGTAAAATTGTGCACCTATGAACGAGCATTAATAATCAGACTGAAAAACTTAATTCAACTTTTATGGTGACGATTAACGCCCTTCTTTGCTGTATACTTTGTAATTATTGGAATTAGGCCTAGACAGTATCTAAAGGAAATAGTAATGGCGAATTTGAACAAATGTCTTTGGAGGAGTTGACGGAATGTTTTCTTTTGCAGGTACATTTGCAGTGTCTGACCTGTTCTGAAAGACAAAAACAATTGCACATTGTTGTAGACTTGTAAACAGATCATTTGCATGCAATATGTTTTGTATTGCCTTTTCCCGAACATAAATAGGCTATGCTGCACTGTCCAAGAATTCTGAAACATTGTCTACTTTAAAGAAATGAATGAAAACTACAGTAGGCCTACTTACACTCTCACAGTGGTAGCCTACACACTTCAATGCAAAATAGTAAATATTTGTTCACCTGTTAAATTCTACTGTATGTTGTAAACCGAGCTCCCTGTCAGATGCATATAGCAAAAACGAGCCTATCCAATAGGCCCAATTAAATGAGAGGTACGCATGGTAATTTGTTCTATGTCTATTGTCTACCTCGGGATAATTAACTCATCATGGCCAGAAAAGGGATTTATTCTGAAATAGTTATGACATATGTGTTAGTATTATGTTTATAAAACGAAATATTGTCTACTTGAGAATGTTGACATTACAGTATTCAGACATAGCCTACAAACGTCAATGGAAAAGGTGAACTATCTGCGGATCTGAAATAGCATCTCTTTACTAGTGTGAAGTTGGTCCTATTAAATGAGAGATGGGATGAATGGTAGCCTATCCTAACTTGTTGTAGGTCTATAGGCTATATTGCTTGTAGCCTATGAAACCATCACAGTCAGAAAAGGTAAGGAATGTATTCTTCAATGATCATGGAAATGAAATAAATAATAGGAAATACATGACGATTTCAAATGATTTTAGAATGCAAAGATAAAATAAATAAACTTTTGCTCTTATCACTAATGTGATATTAGCCTATATTTAACTACTTGTTTTTTTGTTATGAATAAGAGTGTCATCATATATTCCCCATATATTCCCCATTTGCAAAAGGCTACAATTAGGCAACGTTTTCCTTCTTGCAAAGCAATACTTCAATCACTAGAAACTGTGTGTACAAATGTTCTAAAGTTTGCGGGAGGATAGCGCATTCTCACCTCAAGCTCAGTTTTTATAAATTCTAACTTTTGCTTGAAAACTGGAGCAATATTTTCTGCATAGCAACATTTATAAACGAGGCCCATTTAATGTGTGTAAATTTCACACCAAACTTTTGCATGCTCAATTTCTGAAAAGTCCGCACAGTACAAAATATTGGGATATATCAATTTGCCATAAAACGCATATTTCCCATTATAACTCAGACCTGTCATAAAACTGCGTGCAAGAACGAGCATTATACTCTGCCTCCACCCCCCCCCCCCATTCACCTTTTATAGTGACAATAAGATCCTTTATTTGCGGTTTAATTTGAAACTTTTGGAATTAGGCCACGGCATGCAAAATTGTTGTTCAATATTTAGTTTATCAATAGATTATTGGGTTTATATGTATTGCCTTGCTATTGGCTCTGAGATGAAATAGGCAGTGATGTCGTGCTCCTGCACAGCAGCACTGTAAACTACCCATAGTGTCAACGATTTTACATAAAGCTACCGTCTGTTGATTGTGTTGGCAAAATGTCTTAATCTTTAGCAGTCGTTTATGCTGTATCAGGAAAATGACTGTCAGTTTCTGAAAGAGAAAACAATGGCAAATTGTTGTTGACCTGTCAGCTGGTTTGAATTCAACAATGTTTTACATCAACTTTCCCCCGACTTAAATATGATGGATTGCTCGTGAAATCTGAAACATTGTCTAGGACAGGCTACAAAAAAAATATCTATACCGTACTTGATTAAGTAGAATGCATGGGCCTACTTTAATGTAAAAGGTCAAATGTTCAGCTGTTGTTTACCGGTATCATAAACCGTGCTGCCTATGATATTGCAAAACTTGAAATGCATATAGCTTATCTATTTACTAGGCTACTAGGTCCTACTAAATTAGAGATGCGCATGGTAATTTGTTATAGGCTATGGCTCCCTTGGGAATATGAACCCATCATGGCCAGCAAAGGAATTTATTCTGCAATGGTTATGAAAATAAAATCATAGGAAAAAGATTCCCATGTTTAATTATTTTAGAATTGAAATATAAAATAGATTTTCACTCGCTTTTCATCAAATCCCCACAATTGGCCTACTTTATTGCCAGCTTTCAATACAATATTCCAACCACTAGCAGATGTGCATGGTGTAAAGTTTGCGGGTAGGTGAGAACACATTCTCACTTCAAGTAGACATATTTTTTCATTTAAAAAAGTTTTGCGTGAAAACTGGCGCATGCACACTTTGGGGTATAGTTTATGTGTACACAATATTTATAAATGAGGCAACTGGTGTATGTCAATTACACCTGCACTGCTAGCAGGACAGCGGCTACAGCCACAAACTGATTTTATAATATGGATGGTGTTTTCTTTTCTAAATGGCCTCTCTTTTTTTACATTATACACTGAGTATACAAAACATTAGGGACACCTTCCTAATATTGAGTTGCCCCCCTTTTTCCCCTCAGATCAGCCTCAACTCACCAGGGCATGGACTACAAGGTGTCAAAAGCGTTCCCCAGGGATGCTTGTTCATGTCGACTCCAGTGCTTCCCACAGTTGTGTCAAATTGAATGGATGTCCTTTGGGTGGTGGACCATTCTTGATACACACAGAAAACTGTTGAGTGTGAAAAACCCTGCAGCATTGCAGTTCTTGACATACACAAACCAGTGAGCCTGGCACCCAATGGCAGGTTTTCATGCATGCCGAGGGAAGTCAGCTTCCCCCAAATGTGACCAAGAAATATAAATAAATACATAAATGTATCTTTCGCCACTCAATTCTAAAGAGGCTGAATGTATCTCAGAGCAGAAAGCAAACAGCGCCCCTATGTACTTGTAGGCATTCTATCTGATGCTGTCTGGTCCAAGCTAATATGTCATTTTTGCCGCCAGTAGCTTTGAATGCAAGGGAAGCCAGAGAGCATTTGGCTTCCCTTGATAAAAAAAAGTATAACAAATTAGCCAGTCAGCATTTAGCTAAAACGTGTCAAGGGAAGCCAGCTTCGATTTTGACATACTCCTATCATATCGCATTGAGAGCACATGTCATTGACAAACAACTTGAATTGTTCCATCTCCTTGTGTTATCTAGCTAAAATGGTCCCTTTCCGTAATTAGTCATGGATGGAGATAGGAATTTAGACTTGTGGTTTTACTTAATTCTCTGTTCTGGCCAATGATTACAACTGTGTCTGATGCAACCATTAATTCATACATTGTGCCCCTGCCCTGAGAGGATGGAAGTTAAATATGTAGCTAGATTGAGAAGGCAAATGTTAACTAGCTAACATTGCCCATAAATGGAAGTTAGCCTAGCGAGCAAGAATTTTAGCCAGGTAGCCTAGGACAACAAAAGATAAAAGCTTGTACTGTATGACAGAGTGATAGAACGTTTCGTCAACATGAAAAAGAGGAGAATGGCACTGGAATTTCTCTACAAGTAGGGTGAGTCAACATGTATTTCCACTTGCACGAACAAACAAAATCCTTTTTTAACCTGTCTCCTCCCCTTCATCTACGCTGATTGAAGTGGATTTAAGAGGTGATATGAATAAGGGATCATAGCTTTCACCTGGATTCACCTGGTCAGTCTATGGCATGGAAAGAGAAGGTGTTCCTAATGTTTTGTACACTCAGTGTAGACGTTTGACTGATTCATTCATTCAATGAATGATTCTTGTCTTTTAAAAAATATTGTGGTTTCTATTTTAACCATGTCAAGGTTCCTAATACCAAACAGATCATGACTCAAATAAAATTAGACTGGATTGAGAAGAAATTGGAATCTGTGCATCAATGCAGGATTGTTAATTCAACATACCTTTTTCTGTTACAAAAAGTTACATAGTTATAGTTACAAAAACTATATCTTACTCATGCTTTAGGATTATAATTTATTTAAAGTGTAAAATTAACAATGACTTCTGGGAGTACTATAAAGTCCAAAAGTTATGGATGGAGGTAAAAAGTTGTCTGTCAATTATTTTGAGAAATGATTTACTTAAAAACTGGAAATCAAATGATATTCCATCGTTAAAGACAGTGGAAAAATCAAAAGCATTATTATTTAAATATTGAAAAGGTGTGGGCGACAGAGAAAAACAGGATACCGCAATTTGAGACCAAATGGCATGGAGTCTTACAAGCCCTGGAGATAGATGCAGTGCGAACATGTGGGTCTGGGCAGGTGTCATGTCATTAATGGTTGTGTGCTTGTCTGTTGTCTTTTGTTTGTATATGTTTATATTGTTAACAAAATAATCCTAATAATTTTACAAAAAATAAATAATTGATTTTAGTCATTTTTGTGAATAATATAAGCTCTGAACCCCCTGCCCTCCTATTTAGCATGGTGGCCTATGTCATTGTAATGCATACAAACTTGCACAAAGACCCTTTCTCCGCACACACAACATGACATTATCATCATAATGAAGAGGGATGTTGAACCAAGACAGCTTCATAACGACCATAGCTTCGATATTGAGACAGGACCATAACAAAAGGCTGCCCCCAACAAGAACTATATTTTGGGTAGCTGCTCTCTTTTCCCTGATGTTACCCCAACATGTACATATTATCATTAAACAAAGCCTGTATTTTTCTTCCTCCAGTGCCTCGGGCCTCTTTTGAAGACATTTGGCCTTGTCCCTCGGTCTGTGTCTGTGTCTGTGTGTTTGAAGGTGTGGCCTTGTTCCCCGGTCCGTTTACATGCGTGCATGGGTGGGTAAGAGGTGCATGTGTGTGTATCTGAAGACGCTGTTCCCCGGTCCCTGAACATGCGGTGCATGTGTGTGTATCTGAAGACACTGTTCCCCGGTCCGTGTACATGCAGTGCATGTGTGTGTATCTGAAGACGCTGTTCCCCGGTCCCTGAACATGCGGTGCATGTGTGTGTATCTGAAGACACTGTTCCCCGGTCCCTGTACATGCGGTGCATGTGTGTGTATCTGAGGACGCTGTTCCCGGTCCGTGTACATGCGGTGCATGTGTGTGTGTATCTGAAGACGCTGTTCCCCGGTCCGTAGCGTCGGCAGACAGCAGGTTTCCAGGTCATCTAAGGCGATGTGCATATTTTGGACGTCGGCTCGGCTCGTTGTATTATCGTTTAATTCACAGACCATGGACTAATTATTTCAACAGCTAGAGCTTGGCGGTGAGCAGACTGACAGTTGCCGTCATTGGAGTGATCAGTCTTGTTTCCACGGGCCTCAGCCCGGGACCTTTTTGATGTATATTACCAGTAATTGGTGCCACAGCCTGCGACCATGTTTAGTAAACCTTTGTGCCATTTTCCAGGACGGTGCCCATGAAGAATTCTGGGAAGCTGGTCTGTCTGTCCATCTGTCTGAGGAGGAGAAGGAGATGGAGAAGGAGATGTCTTGAGATGGGATTGGGAAGGCTACTCTCTGTAATCTGTTGTACCATATCTTATTCATCATCACTGTCATCGTCATCATCAGTAAAAAAGACTGTAGCTCTCTCTCTCTCTCTCTCCCCCTTTCAAGGCCTGCCTTTAACTATGGAACTTCACCCTAATATGAAATTAGACAATACATTGTACATGAAATCCCTTTGGAGCAGCTGCACATTTTAAGTGACTTTATCTTAAACAAAGAATATACAGTACATGAGGTCGGGGGTCTTTCAACTGCACCCCAGTTATATCAAGTGAATATACTACAAAAACTAAACCAATTTTTAGACAGTAGGCTTGAAAATAGCAATTAAATGTGTTGAGTATTGAAGAGACAGTATTGTAAAGTTCACATTCTATATAAACAAATTTGCTTAAATAATCTCACTTTGGAAGCTAAGATACAAAGTCTACACATGCAAAGCCCAAACATCGTTTTACCCTAATATACATTTCCTAGTTTAATTATTTGTTTATTTGTTTGTTTGTCGGGGCAAAAGTTGGTGGTATTACCAGGACCTCAGTGCTTGTTGAGTGGTATGGTGCTGATCCAGTGACGAGCCCAGTTCACGGTGGAGTTACAGTGTCTGGCAAGTAGGGTGAGGGGTGAGGTTCGGGGGGACTCTAGCAGGTTACCGGCTGCCAGATCCTACAAGTGTACGCAGGCCAGATGTAGGATGACAGGGAGCTGCTCATTAGGCTGAATCAGTGTCACTATGTGACAACTGGAGAACTTGAGGCTTCTCTCGTCACTCACCCCAATCCTGGACCAGACCAGGTCATAGCCCCAGTATTGGTTTGTTCCCCAGCACCAGCTCGGCAATGGAATAAGCAATGTACCCCAAGCCCAGCCTCTGCCCCAGCGTCTATTACTCAACCTTATAAGCTGCCTTTAAGCCTATGGCCTCCAGCCTTCTCTCACAACTCCAGTACCAAGCCTAATCCAACCACAAGTCCCATTCCCCATACCCCAGCCCGATACCCCAAACCATCCCCATGCAGCCCCAACCCAGCTCCAGCCTCAGCTGTATGTCTGGCCTGCCCTGGTCCCTCTGGGTCCCCCTCCACAGGCCGGAGTTGTGATATCTATATCAGTCTGCCCTAAGACCAGACAACAGGGCCCAGTGTGGCTCTAGAGAATTACCCCTTTCCGCCAACGACTAACTGTAAGCGTTCCTCCGCTCATACAGTATGCTTCAGCGTCTCCTGTGTCCAAACCATTTAGCATCTGACGGGTCGCTTTGCTCTGAGCCATTTAGGCCGTGTTGCAATTATAGATGTGTGGCTGTTGGTCGGCGATGTGCTTTGATCTATTTACAGCTAGATGGAATGGAAGGGGGAAGGAGCTAGGGGTCATTTCAGTCTCTTTCTACAAGAGGTTCAGATCACGCACCTCTGACATCCACTCTGTAACAGTTGGTTATGTGAAACATTGAGCGTAGTATAAGTCAGGAACTTGCTCCTATGGCAAAACTGCAAAACTTTACATTTGTTTATCTGCACGTGTGTGTGTGTGTCCATGTGTGTGTGTGTTTTCTTGCATGTGTGTGTCTGTGCATTCGTGCACCCTTGTGTGTGTGTCCACAGTACACATACTTACATGTGTGGAGGTGAGGGCTAGCCAAATGGAGTGTCGGTCAATCTCCGAACACACAATTAACGGGTGCTGGTATAAACCCCATCTGTTGAGCTGCCAAAATTCACCAAAGGGCAAAATAGTAAGTGTTGGTGTACAGTTTTAACGCCTTGTCATCTTGGTTCGAAGTGCCTTAGGTGGTGAAAAATGGAAAACAAATGTTCTGCTGACAGCTTTCTTATGCCCAGGGTGTGTTAGTATTTATATCATAAAGGTGCTAACACATCCTGGTTCTACAGGCTGAGCACTGCTGGGGGAGTGTGTGTGTGTCACACTGTTAATTAGTATAGGAGCCTCTGGTGTTGGATACATTTTACGATTAAATAATTCTGCTGTGGTGGGAAGTTATTTACTGTCCTATGTGTAGGATATTATTGAATTAATTGTGAGTGTTACTATTATTTGAAATGGGCCTATGGATAGACTAGGTTGTGGCTGGGGTATAGGGTCTCACGCTGTGGCTAGGGCTGGGCTAGACACCTGAAACTGGGGCTGGAGGTAGAGAATACACTCTTAGAATTAAAGGGGTAGAGGGTGTAGGTAGAGTAAGAGTATAGGGCTGGGGTTTTGTGTCTCTGTCCGTGTTCCTCTCTGTGTTTAGTAAGATTCCTTCCTCCGGTCACTGCCCCAACCTGTCACTTGTCTTATTGTCATCGTTTGCTTGTGTATTAAAAATGCAAGGGTCACTTGTATGGCATTTGGTGTTTGTCTCCAGTGTACCGGTGTGTCCTTGTTAACTAGTCAATTGTGACCACTTTGCAAAGCTGCGCCGGCGGCACCTTGGGCGAAAGTGTGATTTCATAATGTTTATTGTGTAAGTGACAAGCCTGATGGAAAAAATGGTAATGATTCCAACCCTGATATGAATAATGAATAAACTCATATCAATTCATAAATAGGGGGGGACATACAACAGATGACAATAAGCAAGCATATTATTCCTGTCGGTTTCTGTTGGTCTGTCAGACAAAAGAGGATAGGGTTACACACATGAGAAGTGTATAGCACTTTGAGCATTTCATAACAAACAGTAATAACAAGGCATTTTAATAGGGTCATACAGTGTGTGCTTATATTTGCTTAAGTCTTCTAATGTATTATAACTGCACCATAATGCGTCACCTGTCAGCCAAAGAGAAACCAAAGTGTTACATGAAGTAAGAGTAAAGTTCATGTACAGACACAACGCAAGGACACAACATTTCTATCTTTAGTCACAGAGGTTTCCTTTTTACTCCCCTGACATGAACGCGCGTAGATGTGTCCTGAGGTGAACCGAGTGTAAACAGCTATGGTTCCTCTCTGATGTTCTAGACGTCTCTCAGTCCTAGTGTCCCATTTACCGCTGCTAACATTCCTACTGGGTTTGTTCCAGCTCAGTGCAGCTGGAGTAGAGTAGGAAAGGCCCATTCACTCTCATTCATAAACACACCCTAGAGGCCTATAGTCCTCAGTGTCGAAAATACTGTGAGGGTTAGGTTGAGCCAATGTTAAGACTCTTCTGGGATATAAATAGGGGAAAAAATGATATAGGTACTCAGATTAAATTAAATACACTTTGTGTTTCAGTTGTATTTTAAGGTAAGCAGTAGCACTTCAGCATACTGTCTATGTATGTAAACTGAATAGCGTATGTCAGGGCCATTCAACTTAGTGCTGGAGGGCTGAAACACTTCTGTTTTCCATTCTCTCCATCTAATCAGGGACTTTTCAGACCTGGGACACCAGATGAGTCGACTCTCTGTCAGTGACAATGAATCAAAACTCCCACCATGTCTGGAGTTTAATATTTTTACTGTAAAAATAAATACTAGTAACATACAGCATTCCAAGGACTAAGGATCCCTTCAGCGGTCCTTGGTTAAAATGCCAGAATACTTTAACTAGCCTACAATCATATCTAGGACTAAGGATCCCTTCAGCGGTCCTTGGTTAAAATGCCAGCATACTTTAACTAGCCAACAATCATATCTAGGACTAAGGACCTCTTCAACGGTCCTTGGTTAAAATGCCAGCATACTTTAACTAGCCTACAATCATATCTAGGACTAGGGACCTCTTCAACAGTCCTTGGTTAAAATGCCAGCATACTTTAACTAGCCTACAATCATATCTAGGATTATCGCAAATCACGTCATTCCCTTTTAACAGGTAGCCTATGTGTGCATCCATAATCGTGTTTTTCTCATAACCTCTCATGCAACACAAATACAATCCCTAAACAAAGTGATTGGTAGATGGTGATTTTTGGAGGTCTGCCTTGACCAGCTCATTAATTCAGTGAAATGAAGTGAGAAAGTGGGAATCAGGGTGAACCCAACGGGAAAAACAGCCCTTAAAACCATTTCCTGTGATTTGGTTAATGTGTGCAGAACAGCCCTCTCTCTCTCTTTCTTCTTCTCTCTCTTTCTCTCTCCTTCTCCCCCTCTCTCTCTCTCTCTCTCACACACACACACACACACACACACACACACACACACACACACACACACACACACACACACACACACACACACACATACACACACACACCTCTATCCCTGTCTCTTCTTCATTCCTTTCATATCCAACCATCCCTCCCTCCCTCTCTCTCTTTGTCTGTCTCTCTCTCTCTCTCTCCATTGCTGGGTCAGTGACTTCTGCTTTCGGTCGGTGCTCAGTCTAGTATCGTCCACCAGCTTGGGGCTGCAAGGGCTTAATGTCTCCTGACACTCCCAGCCTCATCACTCCCCATCGCATTATTCCAATAATGTAGAAGGATTTCAGGGCCTGGGGTTCGCGTGAGGGGATTTAATTGGGAAAACCCAAACAATCTAAACTCATAAAGCCCATTGAGAGACTACAGACGGAAATGTGATCTTGTCCACTGTCCCTGTCAAATAAATTCCTTAAATAAAGTGTTGGAGAGTCACAGAAAATGATTGGATGAATGTGTTATGGTCTCTTTTGTCTCAGACAATGAACCCTTTTGGAAGGCTGTAGAGAAATAGAAAGTACACATTTTCAGACTAGCATTACCATTTTCAGAATTCTCTCTAGGAATCCTTCTAGCCAGTAAGCAAAATTGTTGGTCATATTTTTGATAAAATAGTTCTGTATGCACATGGACAGCTTAATTTGAATGTTGCCACCTCACCCACACTCTTAGGAAAAAAAAGGTGCTCTCTAAAACCTAAAAGGGTGACTGGCTGTCCCCGTAGGAGAACTCCTTGAGTAATCATTTTTCATTCCAGGTAGAATCCTTTGGTTCCAGGTAGGACCCTTTTGGGTTCAATATAGAACCCTTTCCACAGAGGGGGTTCTACATGGAACCCAAAAAGGTTCTACCTGGAACTAAAAGGGTTCTAAAACTAAGAGTGCACATACCCCTGAGTATGCTGATTTCTTTGGCCTATGTAACTCTAACTGGTAAGCAGGCCTATAGCAATATCAGTATCTTCTTTAAAGGAGCACCACTCTGAATTGTTGCTTAACCCAAGCACTGACCCTGCCACACACTATATTCATCCCCCCACACCAGATTCACCACAACACTATTCCCCTTCTAGGCAAAAGGGAATCACTCATTGTATATCAACCACAGGGCTTTGGAGAACAAAAAGAGAACGAAAAAACGACCAGTGCCTACTCATCTGTTAAAAGCCAAAGTGATCTGGAAAGTTTGTATGGGAGGGTTTTTGACGGTGCCCTGCTGCTTTATCAGTGCAGCACATGCTGCAGGCACTGGCATCCCCTATTGCCTTCCAGGTCATTGGACAGGCTCAGCAGGGGGGTTGGGGGTGGGGGGGATTCAGTCCCGTGACACATCCCTGATTCGCAGCTGGACGCGTAGCAAGGTATCATAGTAAATGAGTCGGTAAAACATCATTGGTTTGAAGAGCGTGAAAAATTGTCATGATATCATTTGTAATTCCTGATCTGCTGGACTGCCGTTGGTGGTGGGAGGAGAGGAGAGGGGAGAGAGAGGGCAGCAAGGCTCTGTCTCTGGTAATGAAAGTTTTCATTCCTCTCCTCCCTTACCCTCTATTTCTCTCTCTCTCCCCCTCTTTCTCCCTTGCTCCCCCTCTCACAGACTTGCCTCTTAATGCGATAAGGCAATCATTAAGCATACCGTGTGTCTCGGCCGTGTGGGTTATAGGTGTTGTGGCCTTGACACGAGAGGTTTATGACACCTTGTCCTGTTTAGAGATTTGGGTTTTGCTCTTCATCACACATGACTCATTATGATGCTTCAGTTTGGATCGGGGTTTGTCCCAATGACTCATTAGCGTTCTCTTGGATTACCTCTGTCCTACTGAGAAGTAGTAATAACAGTGATGTGGAGTTGTCCTGAGACCGAGGTTAACTAACCCCTGTTGCTATAAGGTTGTGTTCAGTAGTGAGCAAACATTTAGAAAAAGTGTGGAACGGGAAGATATTACCTGATTTTAACATCCAATTAGAACACAGGTTATGGGTTTGCGTTGCAAAACATTTTGTGCCCTTCTGAACGTGACCCAGGTTTCAACAGTATCAGGCCATGCTACAATAAGGACATTTCAGCACCCTAATGAAGAATCTACCCTGGTATATCTCAGACATAACAGGTTAATTTACTCACGTGCAGCCTCTTTTAAAACTGGAACGTACAGTGATATAATTACAAAGTAATTATTGTCTATTAGGTGACAAATTCACAAGCCATACTTAAAGTGTTCTATTAATTGTATTCCTACGATTTACCATATTGTCTTTCCGTAGCTAGGCTTCCACCAACTTGTCGAAAGATTTTAAAGCGAATCAAATATTCACACAAAAAATAAAAGCTGTGCGTGATGACAAGGGAGCACACTTTTTCGCATAAGCGTTCACGTTCCAAATTTTTAAAAAATCACATTTTCAATTCTAACGATGGTTTTGTCACAAAAAGCTGTTCTGATGAATAACAAACTTGCCCAATCTCATCTTGGTTTTCTGATGAAGTGGAGAGGGTCGATTACATGATGAGATATAAGGGCAAGATCATTATGTGTGCATATCAAGCAATGCACAACTCTAGATCTCTTACATTCTCATATTATTATTACTATTTGATTTCTTCAGCTCGCTCAGTGCTTAAACTATTTAGTCCTTAAGAGTGGGACCTTGGGTCAATCTAAGTAACATAATAAAAGAATCCCCATCAAAATCCGTCAGTTTAAGCTTGAGATAACTGTTTGTTTGCCTGGGCTGCATCTCAATCCACCACATCAGCCTAAACTCTTCCTTCTTTTCTACGTCTGGTGGGAGGACAACACAATATCATTGTGTGACTCTAAGTTTACTTCAACATGATTGTTATTACATCAATATTTGCGCATGTAAGGCGTTTCTACCGCAATTGTCGTTTAATCGATTTCACTAACAAAAAGGTATCCACAGTCGTCTAGCATATTTTGTGTTTTTGACATTAAGGGTGGCTGGTAGTGTAGTGGTTAGAGTGTTGGGCCACTAACTGAAAGGTTGCTGGATTGAATCCCTGAGCTGACAAGGTAAACATCTGTCGTTCTTCCCCTGAACAATGCAGTTAACCCACTGTTCCCTGGTAGGCTTTCATTTTAAATAAGAATTTGTTCTTAAACTGACCTGCCTAGTTAAATAAAGGTAAAATTAAATTAGGACATATTTGCTGTTTCCATCAGGCCTGTCATGAGATTTTTTTCTGCATCAGTTAATTAATAAACCTAATATGTAATGTATGTAATACATTTGTAATAAACATGTATCTTGAAAACGTCCTGATATGCAAAACCTTTTGGGACTGTATCAACAGTGGACTAATGAACCAAATACCAAATTATAGTTTTTGAATGGTATTTTACTTAATATTATATTATTGAATGATGACATTTTGATGAGATACATAATGTAAATATATTAATCATGATTCTGTGGAAGTATGAACTTAATTTCCCACTGGGAACACAGATTCATTGGTAGAAATAAGCTTTCAAGTAAACTTGTAGAAGACATTTTGGCAACTCAATTCTTCATTTTGTTACAGAATCATACATGTTGATCTTATTCAACTACAAAAATAGGAATTGTTCCAATATTTCACGTTGTACTCAATGATGTATGTCTATGGTTTTGGTAGAAAAGTGTAGTAGCCCTGTGCTATTTATTTATTTTCAGGATGTGTGACAAATATTGTTTGAATAAAAACATAGGTACATACATTTTGTCAAATCATTACTGTAAAACGTCCATTCATTGTTTGTTTAATAAAAAAACCCGTGGTGTGGATTACATTTACATTTAATTACATTAAACTTTGGTTGAAGCTCACATCAAAATTGAATTATAGTAGTTTTCCACAAATGGTCATACTATATTATAAATCAAAGTATTATATATTTTTATCAATAAGAAAACCATGACTGTTTCTCCCTCATAATTACAAGAATAAAAGTTCATCTTATGTAACAGAAATCCCTGACATATTTTAATTCTTCCTTGTGATCTTTAATGCTTAGACTACAGTATGTGTGTGTGCGTGTGTGTGTGTGTGTGTGTGTGTTGGAAGGGGGTGCTAAGGATGGACAAACACCAGCCGCCTGTCTGCAACCACAATGGAGACCTTGGATCTAAATGTCACGGTTTCATAACGGATCTACTGACATTTGTGTGATGGGATTTAGCTATGGGTTAATGTGGCCAACACTGGCACGCTGCATTGATGTCACTCTAACCCGGACCTGTGAAGTCTATCTTTCCATGTTTTTGGGTCCCCCTCCACTCCCATAACCATCTCTCAAAGAGATGAATTGGATTCTATGGTGGTTATGGCCAATTAATTTCTCAGGCAAGTCTGTTTGATATGTGGGTTTGTTTTATATCATGTCAATGCGCCTTGGGAGTTGTTATCGTTTAATTTTTGGGGGCTGCGATCGGTATTAAAATCAGAGCCATGTAAATCTAATCAATTATACAGTTTTGCAGATAAAATATTGGTAAATCAAAACACATTTTCCAAAAGTCACAGTATAATGAGAAATTTAAATTGGAAACAGAAACCATTTGTTTATTATAAATGCCAGGGTGAGGTGGTGACTTGCCATCCATAAATTTTGTCGTCCTTTTATGGTCCTTTTATCTCCAGCTACAGCCCTGGCACCAGTTCAAGATTTTTAATGAACCCAAACATCTGAGGCATCATGCCCGGCTGATGCATTGTCTATTTGGATCGGGGAGTACAGAGGGGGGACAAAGGGGAGTTAAAACTATGGTTTTTCATACCAAATGTAATATTCCAGTCGCCTTAGACAGCAGTCATTAGATACTTCCTGTGTCTGAGATTGACAGCAAAATAACACGTCTTCAATATGTATTTCACAGCCAAATGGAATGTGTGTGTGTGTCACGGGTGTGTGATGGGAGGGGGTGTCTGTCTTGCTGTCTGTCTGTCTATGTGTGGCAGGTTGACATTTATTGTCATGAGTCTTGTCCTGGAGGCAGAACTGAGCAATTTCCTCTTAGATAGGCCAGCTGCAAAGTCAAAATTGTCTATATTTTTAAAAACGAATGAAAACAAACAGTTGATTTTTGGTCTTTATTTAAGGTTAGGATATAGGGTTAGCAGTGTGGTTAAGGTTTAGGTTAAGGTTAGGCTTATTTTTTTAAACCAGATTTTATGACTTTGTGGCTGTGCCAGCTAGTGACCACTGCAGAGCTGCCTCCAGAACAAGATTAATGATGAAAAATGCTAACCTGCCTATGTGTGTGTAGCAATGGGTTGACTTGAATCAAAAAATAATAACTCTTTGCTACAAGGAGACAGAAAACCCCCACCGTACTCCACCCCCACTTCTCCTCCTCCTCCTCTGGTGCGACCCGGTGTCGGCTGCTTTCTTGGGCTCAGGGGTTCCTATGGGAGACCAGAATGGAAGTCGAGCATCTTGCTGTGATCCAAAGGTAGTGTGCCAAATGCTATCAAAACTGGATTAGTAGCTCGCAATTGTGTTGGATGAAAGAGTGTGAGTGTGTGTGTGTGTGGGGGGGGGGGGGGGGATTTTTTTAAAACAACATTGCTTTTTTTTCTTGGATATGAAAAGGAAGGACAGACAGCACAATGAAATCTAACAGCAGCAATTGAAAATGTGACCTATTACTCATAAAAACATAATACTAATAGCATACTGTAAGTTATTATCAATTTTGTTAAATTTGCACCCACACAATATCAGTTTTAAATCAATTACTATGTGTAGTCTGACAGTTGACATTGACTTATTTGAATTGAGTTAAATGTAGAATTCCGAAGGTCATATTTTCCTCAAACCATTTGTCAGCTGTTGTTTGGATGTTCTTATCCAACTATGGCAGTGCATTTTGTGTTAAAGTAATTGTTTCACATTGACTATCTAACATTTGTGTTGTATTATCAAATCATTTATGGGTGAAATCATTTAACAATTATTGGGGTTATGTACTTATACAGTATACTACAGGAGATAATAATGTACTGTAGGCGGGGTACCACTGGGTTGTTCAGCTATCCATTGATGTTACTGTTTAGAAGGCTTAATTAGGAAGAGGAACAGTAGACAGTAAATTACTGACTAACCTTTTCAGCAGTTCTTTCAAACCTTCCACTTCAAAAACATTTTTTACAACTCTTTTTAGTAAACTGTCTTTTGAAAGAAAAGGGACACCCATAAACTGTTTCCTAAAAACTCTCAAACAACAGTACAACCTTGTAATGTGATACGTTACCCTGGACCGTAGTGTCCGAGGAACACTCATATTGTACTGCTACTGCTCCTTGGCACCTCCAAGCAGGGGGTACTAAAACTGGGATAACACTAAACTACACTCAATTAGCTCAAGGCATCTTCAAATAGATTTGTGTGTCTCTTTCTCTCATCATCTTCCATACAGTACTATAGACCTAACACTACAGTATGTCACGGCGAGCATGAGAGCACACGCCCAGGCGTCCGTCCTTTGAAAGCTGACATTTGGAGCGAATCCCCTGCTGACTTAATCCTGGCAAATATTGCGTGTCATTTGTGCTCCACACACGGACCTGGCTGACGGTACTGGTAGTAATTCACCACTGCTGTGAGAGGGGACACCCGGGGTGCTGTGCCGTGCCGTCTCGCTCTCCCTCTGTTACTCACTGTGTCACTCGCTCTTATCCCTTTCCATTTCTCTCGCTATATATCTCTATTTTTCTCTCTCAGAATATTGAAAGCCTCTCCCATCCTCAGTCTCTTACTCCCTGTGTCCTTATAATGTATAATGTAGCCTTCTTCTCTCTCTCTCTCCCTCCCTCTCTCTCTCTCTTGCTCCATTCTTCCTATCATTAGCAGCAGGTCACTAGCATGGCTGGGGAGAAGGGCCATCTGTGAAGTAGTACACAAACAATGAATGAAAATCTAGTAAATTAATGAGCAAGTACTGTACATTTTAAGTAATATAACCATTTAAATAAATGTATCTTTGCTGGATTGTATTTTATCCGTGGCTTAATAGAATAACGATGAATACAATAATGATCAACTGATATTCTTTACAGAAAACTATTTGCCACAATCATTAGATTTAGTGTGCAGAATGCCACATACAGAGAGGTAATATAACTTTAATCTTTGTCAAATTTACTAAACATCAGCTATTTTTTTCTATCACACTGACCTACCTCATTGTGTGTGTCGTACACATTGTGTGTGTTGTTTGATGTAGCCTGATAAGAAGGACACTTGAAGCTGTATACTTTTCTTCACTGCAAATAGTATTTACCTTTAATTTCTTATGCAACAAGGAATCTGCCCTCTCTGCCTCAAAATCCAATCAGAGCTCATCGATTGCGCAAAAGAAAAACAGCGTTAGCCAATCCCGTTTTGCCTATAGAAAAATGTAGAAACCACCCTTTGTGGCAACAGTTTTGGGAAGACCTTTTCCTGTTTCAGCAAGACAATGCCCCTGTGCGTGCACAAAGCGAGGTCCATACAGAAATGACTTGTCGAGATCAGTTTTGGCCTGCACTGAGCCCTGACCTCAACCCCATCGAACACCTTTGGGATGAATTGGAATGCAGCCTAAACGCCCAACATAAGTGCTAACCTCACTAATACTCTTGCGGCGAGTGGAAAGCCTTCCCAGAATAACGGAGGCTGTTATAGCAGCAAAGGGGGGGATGTTAATGCAGATGACTTTGGAATGAGATGTTCGATGAGCAGTTGTTCACATACTTTTGGTCATGTGGTGTATTACAGGTATGAACGTTTAAACGTTAGATCGTTAAGGACGTTAGGATCGTTAAGAAAAAAATCCCTAAACGAAAAATGCGTAATACAGGGTTTCCCAAAGGGTGCACCTTTTGGTGTTTGCCCTAGCTCTACACATCTAATTCAAATAATCAACTAATCATAAAGCTTTGATCATTTGAGTCAGCGGTGTAGTTTTAGGGCAAACATCAAAACGTGCACCCCTTGGGGTCCAGAGGACCGAGTTTGTGAAACGCTGCAATGCAACTGTGCTGTAATGTTAGTAGGAGGAGAACACTATTTATTTTTTGCTAATTTAGAGCGATTCCACAGTTAGAGAGTGATGCGTAGACTCACTTTGAAATGTATATCAAGCAAAAACCATTAAATGCAAAGTTTAACAAACTATACACCTACACTGAGTGGGCAAACATTAAAAAACCCTGCTCTTTCCCTAACATAGACTGACCAGGTGAATCCAGGTGAAAGCTATGATCCCTTATGATATCACTCGTTAAATCCACTTCAACCAGTGTACATGAAGGGGAGGAGACAGGTTAACTTTTAAGGAAGGATTTTCAAGGCTTGAAACAATTGAGACCAGGACTGTGTATGTATGCCATTCAGAGGGTGAAAGGGTCAGACAAAATATTTTAAGTGCCTTTGAACAGGGCATGGTAGTTAGGTGCCAGGCGCACCAGTTTGTGTCAAGAACTGCAACACTGCTGGGTTTTTCACAGTCAACAGTTCCCTGTGAGTATTAACAATGGTTCACCACCCAAAAGACATTCAGCCGACTTCACAGAACTGAGCGAAGCATTCGAGAATGGCGCCAGAGGGGAGGGCTGCCGTTTTACAGGCTCCTAAACAACTGTGCTATTTGTTTTATTTTATTTTGCAATGTTTGTAACTGAATTTGTACATAAAGTTGCTGTTACAGTGCCTTGCGAACGTATTCGGCCCCCTTGAACTTTGCGACCTTTTGCCACATTTCAGGCTTCAAACATAAAGATATAAAACTGTATTTTTTTGTGAAGAATCAACAACAAGTAGGACACAATCATGAAGTGGAACAACATTTATTGGATATTTCAAACTTTTTTTACAAATCAAAAACTGAAAAATTGGGCGTGCAAAATTATTCAGCCCCCTTAAGGTAATACTTTGTAGCGCCACCTTTTGCTGCGATTACAGCTGGTAGTCGCTTGGGGTATGTCTCTATCAGTTTTGCACATCGAGAGACTGACATTTTTTACCATTCCTCCTTGCAAAACAGCTCGAGCTCAGTGAGGTTGGATGGAGAGCATTTGTGAACAGCAGTTTTCAGTTCTTTCCACAGATTCTCGATTGGATTCAGGTCTGGACTTTGACTTGGCCATTATTTTTGAACCATTCCATTGTAGATTTTGCTTTATGTTTTGGATCATTGTCTTGTTGGAAGACAAATCTCCGTCCCAGTCTCAGGTCTTTTGCAGACTCCATCAGGTTTTCTTCCAGAATGGTCCTGTATTTGGCTCCATCCATCTTCCCATCAATTTTAACCATCTTCACTGTCCCTGCTGAAGAAAAGCAGGCCCAAACCATGATGCTGCCACCACCATGTTTGACAGTGGGGATGGTGTGTTCAGGGTGATGAGCTGTGTTGCTTTTACGCCAAACATAACGTTTTGCATTGTTGCCAAAAAGTTCAATTTTGGTTTCATCTGACCAGAGCACCTTCTTCCACATGTTTGGTGTGTCTCCCAGGTGGCTTGTGGCAAACTTTAAACGACACTTTTTATGGATATCTTTAAGAAATGGCTTTCTTCTTGCCACTCTTCCATAAAGGCCAGATTTGTGCAATATACGACTGATTGTTGTCCTATGGACAGAGTCTCCCACCTTAGCTGTAGATCTCTGCAGTTCATCCAGAGTGATCATGGGCCTCTTGGCTGCATCTCTGATCAGTCTTCTCCTTGTATGAGCTGAAAGTTTAGAGGGACGGCCAGGTCTTGGAAGATTTGAAGTGGTCTGATACTCCTTCCATTTCAATATTATCGCTTGCACAGTGCAACTTGGGATGTTTAAAGCTTGGGAAATCTTTTGTATCCAAATCCGGCTTTAAACTTCTTCACAACAGTATCTCGGACCTGCCTGGTGTGTTCCTTGTTCTTCATGATGCTCTCTGCGCTTTTAACGGACCTCTGAGACTATCACAGTGCAGGTGCATTTATACGGAGACTTGATTACACACAGGTGGATTGTATTTATCATCATTAGTCATTTAGGTCAACATTGGATCATTCAGAGATCCTCACTGAACTTCTGGAGAGAGTTTGCTGCAGTGAAAGTAAAGTGGCTGAATAATTTTGCACGCCCAATTTTTCAGTTTTTGATTTGTTAAAAAAGTTTGAAATATCCAATAAATGTCGTTCCACTTCATGATTGTGTCCCACTAGTTGTTGATTCTTCACAAAAAAATACAGTTTTATATCTTTATGTTTGAAGCCTGAAATGTGGCAAAAGGTCGCAAAGTTCAAGGGGGCCGAATACTTTCGCAAGGCACTGTATTTATTGGCAAGGAGCATCAAGCTCATCAGCCTGTGATGTTCATCATAACTTATTTCATCTGTAGCCTAATGAACTGAATGCTTTGGGAGGACCACACAACATATCACATGACTCTGTTTACTTCAATATGGTTATATTATAAATAATTGCGCATAAAGGCGTTTCCACTGCCATTTGATCAAATTATAAATTTTATAGACACAAAAAGATCCTACCAGGTCGAACGCACAAATTGTCTTTCGGCATTTCCTGTTTCCATCAGCCCAGTCGTGACCGTTTCATACGTCAGGTTATTCATCCGCATGAAATGGTTGGCTGGAAACCTGGTTCTAGTTGAAGACTCTTCTTTGAGTCATAAAAGTGTACTGAAATGACTTAACTGTGCACACTTTGGAGAGGTGTGTGGCCACTTGGAATAACCAAGAACTCTCACTCAAACCTTTGTAATTGTTTTGTCTTATGATGCACCTTCCGCACATTTTCCAAGAATATTCTTATCATGTTACTACTGAATGTGTCCAGAGTATTTTCAGATTTCAGTATCAACAAATACAGCGAAAAGTACAGTAAATGTCAAATGCACATAACATCAACAGTGTAGTGTTTGGATTCAGTCTTGTGTCAGGTGAACTGTTGTGTACTCACCTATAGTCTAATCATTTTTCAATTTTCTCCAAACTGTTCCCTTTTAATTGTTACCTTGGTTATGCATATTCTTTCCATATTTCTTTAAGAAATATTTAAATCTAGCCGTATCCATATAGGCCCATTTCCATGAGTGCAAGGGTTTCAGAATCTGAGGCAATCAGAAACCCACCTTCCAATTTATATAAAACGGCACTTTACAATACAGTCCGCCATGATTGCCGAGGATCCACGCAGCTTTATGCAGTGGGTCTTAATTGAACATTTTATTGGGGGACATTACACTTGTTTTTATTTATTTATATATATAGAACTTGTGCTATAAAAGGCCTGGCAGACCCTGTAAGGGGAAACTGCCCATTAACTTATAAGGTACAGGATCCAGTTGCCTAATTGACAAGCTCTAGGTGACTTTCATCACTTGTCGACTTCATAGCGGCAGTCAATGTTTCCTCCAGGATGCTGTTGCGTCTTTGACATGAAGGTGTTTTGACAAAGAGCAGTCTGCCCTGATGGCAACTCTGAGGCTGAGAGGCTGGGGCTACAGCCCTAGGGCTCTCTATAAAACACAAAGCATATTCCTCTCCCGGCCGGGATCTGTACACTGCTATACACTGTACACTGCTCTCAAGTTCGCATCCACATGTACAAAAAAATATAGTTTATGACGTGTATCTAGTTGATGGAGTTTCGGATCATGTCTATTATAAAAATGCTTCTAAAATAGGATTTTTTTCCTGCAGATTATCTGTGAACATGCAATAAAATACTTTCTGTGAAAATAAAGATAACAAATAAGCAACAGGCTATTTTTACTTGAAAACAGTGCGAAATGCCCAAGTGAATTTAGCGTGACGAGGCTGTGACAATACCATCCAAAAAATGTCAGTGGCAATTTGCTTTCACACGAAGCATACTTGGTCCAAACTATTTGCTCCTGCTGTATGTAAAATGTTGTGTGCTATAGCTTGGAAAATAAGAAAAGGTGACTCTGGATGACAACATAATGATGTTTGTTTCCAACATTAGGGTTCTTTTCTTCAAGAAGTTAAGTGCGCTTTGTGTTTTGATTCCTTGCCACGACACTAACGAGTATCGCCGTACTAAAATCGTCCCGGGCCTAGGCCTACTACTTACTGACACTGAGCACACATCCTTTAACCCTTCAGAGTAAAACACTGTCACTGTACACCTCTCTCACACACACTGTCCAACAGCAGATTGGCTGGAGCGTCACCCTTGCGCCTCTCAAAATGAATCTGCCTTGAACTAAAGCCACCTGGCACCATGTTTCCAGATCACCAATGCGGACAGATTACTAGAACTATAAACCCCACGGCCTCCTTTGTCATTTATATTTCATCTGTTTGAAGTCCCTCATTAAGTCCAACCAGACGAATTAAGTGCAGATGTACAAAACCAAAGTACAGCAGTTTGGAGGGGAAGCATCTCATTGACAGGTTAATGGAGCCAGATATATCCTAAGGATGTGAGAAATTGAAAAATTCTCTTACATTTTCAGCTGCTGGTTTTCCGTTAAAACACTAAGAAAAATGCATGAAATTCCATGTAAATTCACAATGCTATACAGGGGTCGTGTTAACGCAGGATTACGTTTTTCATGCAGAAAGGGGAAGATAAAACACAGAAAAAAATGCTTCTTATTGTAAATTCACAATGCTGTACAGGGGTCGCTTTAACGCAGGATTCCGTTTTTTCATGCAGAAAAGGAAAGATAAAACGCAGAAAAATATGTTTCTTATTGTAAATTCACAATGCTGTACAGGGGTCGTGTTAACACAGGATTCCGTTTTTTCATGCAGAAAAAGGAAAGATAAAATGCAGAAAAAAATGTTTCTTATTGTAAATCCACAATGCTGTACAGGGGTCGCGTTAACGCAGGATTCCGTTTTTTCATGCAGAAAAAGAAAGATAAAACGCAGAACAAAATGCTTCTTATTTGTAAATTCTGCTCAGTGCTGCAAATCATGAATGGAAAAGGACTAATTTGGTGCTTCAGTTGCACTTTTCCAGTCAGATGAAATATCTTTGCTCTCGTCATTGAATCACCAGACAGACAGCTCTCTGACTGATATGTGTTTACTTTTCTCCGGTACATTCCTCCTGCATAGTTTTTCTCCACTAGCAAGTTAAAATGCAAGAAAGACTTCAAGAAAAACGTTAGGAAATGCAGCTAGCTACATTCTATGATAAACATTAGAAATATAATGGCCATGCATCGTTTTTTTTCTTAAATACCTTGCTTTTTCATTGTAAGCTAATCTACTTGTGTGGCTGCTAGCCAAATAGCATTGCACTTCTGTTGTTGACTGATGGAGATTTTTGAAAGCTAATGCAACCCGTGAAATAGTCTACATTGTGTTTCCCATGAAGAGAAAGATCATTTGTATCTTTTATGCTGTATCATTTATGCATGTAGCTTGTAGCTGTTGATGTCCAATCACAAGTCATGAAACCTGCACTAGGCTTCAGTCATAGAGCTAGAGCCTGGCAAGTTATCTAGGCTAATCAACGGAAGATGGAATTAAAATGACAGAACTAAAAGTTAAATGAGAAATTTAAATTTATGTAGTTTAAATTAGCCTAGCTAATGTTAGCTAGCTAGCTGGCTTAACTAGCTTCTCTCGGTTTGATGCAGTCAAGACAGGTACTATGTAATCAGATGAGATGGTATATAGCATGGGCAGATTGGCCGTCTGTCAATTCTGGCAAATGCCAGAAGGGCCAGACCATCTTTTATTTGGGTGGGCTGGTCGAAATTGTAAAATAACAAAAAGAATACATGGCCAGCAGCCTATTGGCAGTTTTTTTATGGCTTTTGCCCTATTTCTCTGTTGTCCTAATTTATATTGAGTATTTGGCTGACCAGTAGGTAACGGCCGGACCCCCTACCAAGATGGCTTGGCTTTCTGGTTGGCTGAGCGGAAGTGGCGGAAATCCACATTCAAAGTCAAACACGCATCATCAAAGAGAGTGAGACCCACTCTGACTCTCTGTCAGTCACTCAGAACAGGAAAATGGAAAGGTGGTGCCGAAAAAAAGTTCTGACAGTGCTAAATGTGTGAAATCAACTGGCTTAATTTGCTAAAAGTTCTGTTTTTTCTGGGCCGAGTGCTGTGTCTTTGAGAAATGACAGAAATGAAAGCTGCTGCAGCAGAGGACAGTGATGCAAGGTAGGATGAAAACAGAGAAAGCGACTCATGTACACTCCTCCCAGTTGGGCCTATTAAGGGGGGATTTGGGGGAACATTTAGACACTACTAAACATTTATACAGGGATTTTTATTGAACAAAACACACGTAATAATGGATTACAATAAAGAGCATTTCGAGGACTGTCTTGTGTTTTAATTTTAATTTAATTTGCTTCTGAATCAGTCTTTCCAGCCAAGTAAGTGAGTTTATAGGCTTGTACCCAGGTAGCACAAATATCTGGGCCACATCTGGGTCTCGTAGCCGTATCTGTCTCGAGTCTGAAATTAATGATGGTACAGACTAGGCCCGAGTCATTCGGCGAAGATTGGGCAGCAATGAACTGAACCAAAGCTGTCAAATTGTTTCTACCCCCCAATAAAGTAATATTATATTAAATGTAGGTAGTAATATTGCAGCTATCAACCAAACTATGAACAATAAATGAACCCAAAAAATACATTTTCTAAAGATTTTTGAAATATCCTTTGTGTGGGTGTCATACCGCAACAGGCACTACTACATATGTACAGTAGCTGTCATGATTGTCCGAAGGAATGGACCAAGGCGCAGCTTCCTCAGAGATTCACATGTTTAATAAAATATGAAACTCACCAAAAACAATACAAAAGAAGACGAAACGTGACATTCTGGACTGCTCACAGGAAGCTACACAAAGACAAGATCCCACAAACAACAGGTGGGAAAATGCTGCCTATATATGATCCCCAGTCAGAGACAACAATAGACAGTTGCCTCTGATTGGGAACCATACCAGGCCAACAAAGAAATAGAAAACATAGATTGCCCACCCTAGTCACCCCCTGACCTAGAATTAACCTGTTGAGTGTAGGGGGCAGTATTTTGATGTTTGGATGAAAAACGTATCCAAATTAAACTGCCTATTTCTCAGGCCCAGAAGCTAGAATATGCATATAATTGTCAGATTAGGATAATAAACACTCTAAAGTTTCCAAAACTGTCAAAATATTGTCTGAGTATAAAATAACTGATATTGCAGGCGAAAACCTGAGGAAAATCCAACTAGGAAGTGCCTCTTATTTTGAAAGCTCCCTGTTCCATTGCATGCCTTCCCTCCATTTAAAGGGATATCAACCAGATTCCTTTCCCTTTGGCATCCACATGTTGTGAACAGTCTTTAGACATAGTTTCAGCCTTTTACTCTGAAAAATTAAGGAGAACGATCACTTCGTGTCAGTGGATGGCTGGGTGCCAGCAAAGTTTTGCATGTGCAACAGCTTGGAGCAGACATTTTCTCTCTCTCTCCTATTGAAAAAGCTACGGTCAGGTTGAAATATTGTCGATTATTTATTGTAAAAACAACCTGAGGATTGATTATAAAAACATTTGACATGTTTCTACGAACATTGCGGATACTATTTGGACTTTTCGTCTGCCCCATCGTGCAGGTCGAGCCTGTGGATTACTGAACATAATGCGCCAACCAAATGGAGGTATTTTGGATATAAAAATAATCTTCATGGGACAAAAGGAACATTTATTGTGTAACTGGGAGTCTCGTGCGTGCAAACATCCGAAGATCATCAAAGGTAAGCGATTCATTTTATTGCTTTTCTGACTTTCGTGACCAATCTACTTTGCTGCTAGCTTTTTGTAATGTTTTGTCTGCTGAGAGAGATGTACTTACATAAACATTTGGTTTGCTTTAGCTGTAAAGCTTTTTTTAAATCTGAGACGCCAGGTGGATTATCAACAAGCTAAACTGTGTTTTGCTATATTGCACTTGTGATTTCATGAAAATTAAATATTTTTAGTAATTTAATTTGAATTTGGCGCTCTGCAATTCAGCGGATGTTGGCGAAAATGATCCCGCTAACGGGATGGGTGCGCCAAGAAGTTAAAAGGATCTCTAAGGTCAGAGCGTGACAGTAGCATGAATGTATCCAAATAAATTCCATTAGAAAACAGCTTTAAGAAAACGCAAATGCAGCTACTTTGATATTATTCTATCTGCGGAGTTGACGTGAATGTATTAGCCATAGTTGGCTAGCAAGCAAGCAAGGGATAAGAACATTGCCAGCCTGCATAGCAATCAAACAAATAAATAAAAAACAAGTCAGCTTCTCTAGAAACCTAACCAATAGAACCAGGTTTAGTGTAAGGATATTTTAGTATGAATTTGTTTATCAAAATCTCAATGAACACATGTCCTTTTTAACCAGTAAATCTGTGCTTGGCAAATGTAGTATGACTGGGATAAACACTTCCTCTCCGTACAATATCTGGAACTAACCAAGTCGTCCATTATTTTCAGACAATGTACAGTACAAAGTGTCAGTGTTGATCTATGTCTCTCTGTGTCTATCCACCCTTTTTTGCTGTGTTTAGTTCTTTCCTTTATCCCTCCGTCTGGTGCAGGCTGCAGCCACCATATGACAAACTTCTACGTCTCTCCATCTGTAGCCTTGGATGTGTTTAGTTATTTCCTTTATCCCTCCGTCTGGTGCAGGCTGCAGCCACCATATGACAAACTTCTACGTCTCTCCATCTGTAGCCTCTTATCTGGTGTCCTGTGTGAATCAAATCAAATCAGATTGTATTGGACTGGTCACATACACGTGTTTAGCAAATGTTATTGTGGGTGTGGCGAAAGGCTTGTGTTTCTAGCAGTACAGTAATATCTAACAAAGTAATATCAGACAATTTCACAACAATACACACACATCTAAGTAAGGAATGAAATTAAGAATATATAAATACATGGATAAGCAATGTAAAATACAGGAGACTAGCATAGAATACAGTATATACATATGAGTTTTGCAAATTATGTAAACATTGTTAAATTGACAAGTGTTCAATTATTAAAGTGGCCAGTGATTCCAAGTACAGTGAGGGAAAAAAGTATTTGATCCCCTGCTGATTTGGTACGTTTGCCCACTGACAAAGAAATGATCAGTCTATAATTTTAATGGTAGGCTTAGTAGAACAGTCAGAGACAGAATAACAACAACAAAATCCAGAAAAATGTCAAAAATGTTATACATTGATTTGCATTTTAATGAGGGAAATAAGTTTTTGACCCCCTCTCAATCAGAAAGATTTCTGGATCCCAGGTGTCTTTTATACAGGTAATGAGCTGAGATTAGGAGCACACTCTTAAAGGGAGTGCTCCTAATCTCAGTTTATTACCTGTATAAAAGACACCTGTCCACAGAAGCAGTCAATCAATCAGATTCCAAACTCTCCACCATGGCCAAGACAAAAGAGCTCTCCAAGGATGTCAGGGACAAGATTGTAGACCTAAACAAGGCTGGAATGGGCTACAAGACCATCGCCAAGCAGCTTGGTGAGAAGGTGACAACAGTTGGTGCGATTATTCTCAAATGGAAGAAACACAAAAGAACTGTCAAACTCCCTCGGCCTGGGGCTCCATGCAAGACAACTGGTTGAAAGTGTTGTGGTCAGATGAGACCAAAATTGAGCTCTTTGGCATCAACTCAACACGCCGTGTTTGGAGGAGGAGGAATGCCGGCTATGACCCCAAAAACACCATCCCCACAGTCAAATATGGAGGTGGAAACATGATTTGGGCGTGTTTTTCTGCTAAGGGGACAGGACAACTGTACCTCATCAAAGGGACGATGGACGGGGCCATGTACCATCAAATCTTGGGTGAGAGCCTCCTTTCCTCAGCCAGGGCATTGAAAATGGGTCGTGGATGGGCATACAGCATGACAATGACCCAATACACACAGCCAAGGCAACAAAGGAGTGGCTCAAGAAGAAGCACATTAAGGTCCTAGAGTGTCCTAGCCAGTCTCCAGACCTTAATCCCATAGACAATCTGTGGAGGGAGCTGAAGGTTCGAGTTGCCAAACGTCAGCCTCGAAACCTTAATGACTTGGAAAAGATCTGCAAAGAGGAGTGGGACAAAATCCCTCCTGAGATGTGTGCAAACCTGGTGGCCAACTACAAGAAACATCTGACCTCTGTGATTGCCAACAAGGGTTTTGCCAACAAGTACTAAGTCATGTTTTGCAGAGGGGTCAAATACTTCCCTCATTAAAATGCAAATCAATTTATAACATTTTTGACATGCGTTTTTCTGAAATGTTTTGTTGTTATTCTGTCTCTCACTGTTCAAATAAACCTAGCATTTAAATTATAGACTGATCATTTCTTTGTCAGTGGGCAAACGTACAAAATCAGCAGGGGATCAAATACTTTTTTCCCTCACTGTATATGTACATAGGCAGCAGCCTCTAATCTGCTAATGATGGCACTCTGGTGGCCTTGTTTTTCAGTCTCTCTGTCCCATCATTGATTCACCTCCACTACCATTCAAAAGTTTGGGGTAACTTAGAAATGTCCTTGTTTTTGAAACAAAAACATTTTGTCCAATAAAATAACATCAAATTGATCAGAAATACAGTGTAGACATTGTTAATGTTGAAAATAACTATTGTAGCTGGAAAAATGTGATTTTTAATGGAATATCTCCATAGGCGTACAGAGGCCAATTATCAGCAACCATCCCTCCTGTGTTCCAATGGCACGTTGTGTTAGCTCATCCAAGTTGATCATTTTAAAAGGCTAATTGATCATAAGAAAACCATTTTGCAATTATGTTAGCACAGAAAACTGTTGTTCTGATTAAAGAAGCAATTACAACTGGCCTTCTTTAGAATAGTTGAGTATCTGGAGCACCAGCATCTGTGGGTTCGATTACAGGCTCAAAATGGCCAGAAAAGAAGTATTTATTCCGAAACTCTTCAATCTATTATTGTTCTGAGAAATTAAGGGTAATCCATGCAACAAATTGCCAGGAGACTGAAGATCTCGTACAACGCTGTGTACTACTCCATTCATCGAACAGCGCAAACTGGCCCTAACCAGAATAGAAAGAGGAGTGGGAGGCCCCAGTGCACTACTGAACAAGAGGACAAGTACATTAGAGTGTCTAGTTTGAGAAACAGATGCCTCACAAGTCCTCAACTTGCAGCTTCATTAAATAGTACCCGCAAAACACCAGTCTCAACGTCAACAGTGAACAGGCGACTCTGGCCTGCTGGCCATCTAGGCAGAGTTGCAAAGAAAAAGTGCTCTGGGTGACAGAAGGCATAGGTCATCTGCAAAGAGTAGGCATTTAACCTCTGAATTGTGGAGACTAACACAAGGGGCTGAGGATTTTTCTATAATTGTGGCCAATTCGTTGATGTAAATATTGAAGAGTGCAGGCCTCAGATTGCAACCCTGACGAAGGCCCCACCCCTGGTTAAAGAATTATGTTATTTTCTTGCCAATTTTAATGCTGCACGTATCGCCAGTATACATTTATTTAAATATGTCATATGTTTTACCCCCTACACCACTTTCAATAAATTTGTAGAACAGTCCTCTATGTCAAATAGAATCAAATGGGTTTTGGAAGTCGATAAAGCAAGCGTACATTTTGGTATTATTTTGGTAACATGTTTATCTATCAGGTTGTGTAGGGTGTAAATATGAGCGGCCGGGTGATGTTTTGGTGTAAATCCAATTAGGCTTTTACTCAAGACATTGTGCTTATTAAGGAAGTTTAGAACTCTTACATTTATAATACTACAGAAAAACTTCCCCAGGTTCCTGTTCACACAAATGCCTCTGTAATTGTTAGGATCACATTTGTCTCCCTTCTTCAAGATTGGGGTTATGAGTCCTTGATTCCAGATGTTAGGGAAATAACCTACACTCCGATCAAATTTAACAGTTTTAATATAGCCAATTGAAATGTTACACTAGTGAGTTTGAGCATCTCATTTAGGATGCCATCAGGTCTACATGCTTTTTTAAATTTGAGGGCCTGTAGTTTCTTATAGAGCTCCGAGTCAGTAATTGGGGAGTCCAGTGGATTTTGATTGTCCTTTATAGCTTTTTCTGATCCATTCAACTTCTCATGAATCCGCATTGTTCTGTGTTTGTGTCAATTTGAACGGTGTTGTAGTGTTTTAAAATGGGTTGTCAATATGTCACCATTTTATATTGCTAATTACTCTTGTTTTGATTTGTTTCGTTTTTTATCCAATTAGTGTCAGCTGTGGTACTGTGCTTTTTTTGGTTCTGAATGTACGTTTATAGAGTCTCACAGTAATGAAATTATAATTCACTGTTGTTTGGGGCTCTGTGCTTTTGGTTGGATAGTATTATTTTTTTTGCTAATAATTTTACTATCTGCATCCAACCAGTTGTCAACTGTGGTCTTTTTTGTTGTGTTTTTAAAAAATCAATTTCAGTTGTGCTTCTTTTGCCGTTTGTCTGTATATAGTATAGTTGATGTTTTGTACTGCTAGATTGAAGCCTTCTTTACTGTGAATGAATGTGGTATCCAGAAAGTTATCTAAGAGTTTTGGGATATTTTGGTTCCAGGTTGCTTTCTGGTATTCTTCTGTGATGTTTTGGGCCCATCTGTATGAATTTCTGACGTTCTACAGCTTACTGGGCTGTGAATGTGTGGTTGTTTCCATGTCTGTTCTTTTGAGGAACAACATAATGTGGCTGTGATCGGACAGAGGTGTTATTGGCCTGACAGTGAATGAGCTGAGAGAGAAAGAATCAATGTCTGTAATCATGTAGTCTACTGTGCTGTGGCCAAGAGGTGAGCAATAGGTAAATCTCCCCAGAGTCCCCCAGTAACCTACCATTGACAAAGTAGAAACCCAGGCTTCGACAGAGCTGCAATAGATCCCTTCCATTTTTGTTGATGGTACTGTCAATGTTGTTTCTATGGGGGAGATTAAGACAGTTAGTGACACTATGGCCTATAATAAAGCTGTCCCCTCGTGTGCTCGTTAGATCAGGTAGTGTTCCTGTGCGCGCATTTGTGTCCCCACAGATGAGCACATTTCCCTGGGCCTGGAAATGGCAGGTCTCTTCCTCAAGGGTGGGGAAGATGTCCTCTGGAGTAATATGGGGATTCTGAGGGGGGGATATATATTGCGCAATGGAACATATCTTTTTCTGTCAGTACAAGTTCTTTTTTCAGTTTTAACCAAATGTGATATTTGCCCATTTTGAGGGGATCAATTAGGTTTTGTAGTTCTGATTTGTAGCAAATGATCATTGACAGAGCTGTGTTTTTGTGACTGCACAATTACCGAAGGAAGGAGCAGCCCCCCAGCTACACTACCATCAGCCTGCTGAGAGACAGGCTGGCTCTGTTAGAGGTATGGGTTACTGAGCTAAAGGAGCAGCCCCCCAGCTACACCACCTCCAGACTGCTGTGAGACAGGCTGGCTCTGTTAGAGGTATGGGTTACTGAGCTGAAGGAGCAGCCCCCCAGCTACACTACCATCAGCATGCTGAGAGACAGGCTGGATCTGTTAGAGTTATGTGTTACTGGGCTGAAGGAGCATCCCCCCCCAGCTACACTACCATCAGCCTGCTGAGAGACAGGCTGGCTCTGTTAGAGGTATGGGGTACTGAGCTGAAGGATCAGGCCCCATAGCTACACCACCATCAGCCTTCTGAGAGACAGGCTGGCTCTGTTAGAGGTATGGGTTACTGAGCTAAAGGAGCAGCCCCCCAACTACACTACCATCAGCCTGCTGAGAGACAGGCTGGCTCTGTTAGAGGTATGGGTTACTGAGCTAAAGGAGCAGCCCCCCAACTACACTACCATCAGCCTGCTGAGAGACAGGCTGGCTCTGTTAGAGGTATGGGGTACTGAGCTGAAGGATCAGGCCCCATAGCTACACCACCATCAGCCTTCTGAGAGACAGGCTGGCTCTGTTAGAGGTATGGGTTACTGAGCTAAAGGAGCAGCCCCCCAACTACACTACCATCAGCCTGCTGAGAGACAGGCTGGCTCTGTTAGAGGTATGGGTTACTGAGCTGAAGGAGCAGCCCCCCTAGCTACACCACCATCAGCCTTCTACACTGCATGTAAAGGAATGGGAAATGGAAGGGCACCGGGCATTGATGGGCTTCCTGTTGACATTTTAAAGTCTTTTTGGGCTATATTGGGAGAGGATTGGCTAGCAGTATTCAATGATAGTTTGACCGGAGGGTTACTACCGATAAGCTGCAGAAGGGCTGTCCTCACCCTACTGCTAAAAAAGGGTGACCCTAGGGAGGTGAAGAAGTGGAGGCTGGTGGCCTTATTGTGTACTGATTTTAAGATCCTGGCTTTGTCCAGCAGGCTGAGGGAGATTATGGGGCAAATCATACATGCGGACCAGTTCTACTGTGTTCCCGGCAGGCAGATAGGGGATAACATTTCCCCGATTCTGGATTTTTTTAGACTTCTCTAGTGCTATTGGTTAGGATGCTGGTCTAATTTCATGAGGAAAAGGCATTTGACCGAGTTGAACATCAATACTTATGGCGCACCTTTGAGGCATTTGGTTTCAGCTCTGGTTTTATTGCCATGATCAGGGTGATATATGGTGACATTGAAATTGTATTGAAAGTTAACGGTGGCTTGAGTGCTCCTTCTAAAGTGTGTAGAGGTATTATGCAGGGGTGTTCGTTGTCGGGAATGTTACATGCCATCGCTATAGAGCCACTGCTAAATAGCATTAGAAGTCGCATTGAAGGGGTGTACTTTTCAGAGGATATTCCTCCTATTCGTCACTCAGCTATTGCTGATGATGTAGTTATTTTAGTGAAAAATCAAGCGGAGGTGGATAATTTGAGTCTCATGGTTGATCGGTTTAGGGGAATATCCTCTGTGAAGGTAAATTGGGAAAAAAGTTGTGCTTTACAGATTGGGAAATGGTCTGGAGGGATAATGGATTTGCCAAGAGGTCTGGAATGCTGTAAGGGGGGGTTAAAGTATCTTGGAGTGTACCTTGGGGATGAGGAGATTATGGGGAAAATTTGGAATGGGGTGGTTGAAATGGTGGAAAGGAGGATGAGGAGATGGGGGTGGTTGTTATCACGTATGTCATAAGGGGGGACACTATTATTGTTAGCAATGTGGTTGCCTCTGCACTGTGGAATTAGTTGTCATGTATAGAGCCACCATCTGGCCTTCTGGCAGAGATACAGGCAATTATTGCAGATTTATTTTGGGATAAATATCATTGGGTTCTACAAAGTGTTTTGTATTTGTCGAAAGAGGAGTGGGACAAGGTCTTGTACATCTTGCTAGTAGGGCTTTCCGGATCCAGTTTATTCAAAGGTTGCTCTATGGACCTGGAAATGTGGTTTGGAGAGGGGTGGTAGGTCTTGTTTTACAGCAGGTAGGGAGGATTAAAGAAGGCGTTGTTTTTGGTTGAGAGTAGAGAGAATTCTAGGGAGGGAGTACCTCCGTTTTACACAGGCCTTCTTAGGGTTTGGAATATAATGAAGGTGTCCAGACGCACTAAGGCTGAGTAAGTGCACTGGCTGCTGGAGGAACCTCTGGTGTATGGGGCAAGACTGGATTGTACAGCTGAAACTATTCCACATTTCTGGTGAAGGGCAAAATCATCACCCTAAATCAGTTAATGGACATGGCTGGGCCCACCTTAATGGATGGAGGAAGGATGGCTGAACATTTGGGGGTAAGGTCAGAAAGGATTATCAGACAACTGCTGGGAAGCTGCACGAAGATTCTGTCAGCAGAAGAGGGGATTATGCTCAACAGTCACAAGAAAAAGGTACAAGATGAAAACATCCCATTTCCAAGACTAGGGATTACACCCAACATCTCAGAGTCAGAAAGAAAGACGTTATTACTGGATTTGAGAGGGTTGGAAAAGGTGGGTTTGGATGAGGTGAATGGGAAGGATTTATACCGGGGGTGTGTCAAGGTTTGAAGTAAAGATACATTGAAAAATAGAAAAGACGCGCCTTGGAGGGTAAAACTGGGCCTTGATGACAAGGTAAAGCCATCATGGAGAGCACTGTACAAGCCACCATTACAAAGGGGTACTGGTGATAAGCAATGGAGGGTTTTGCATGGCATCATTGCAGTTAATGCTTATGTTTCTGTCATTAACTCAATGTTGGAGATGGATGTACTTTTTGTAACATAAGAGAAACTATTTTTCACTGTTTTATGGAGTGTGAGAGGATAAAGCCTCTTTGAAATACTAGAGTCTTTATTTACAGCTGTAGGGGAGATTTTCAATAACACAGTTTTTATTTTGGGGTGTCAATATGGTAAGTAACAGAAAGGAACATGTAAACTGTTTAATATGTTTTGGGACATGCTAAGATGTCAATTTCAGGAAACATAAGGAAACATAAGATAGACACAGGACATGGGCAGGATGTATTTTAATTCAGGAAATGTAAGATAGACACAGGACATGAACAGGATGTATTTTAATTCAGGAAACATAAGATAGACACAGGACATGGGCAGGATGTAATTTAATTCAGGAAACATGAGATAGACACAGGACATGGGCAGGATGTAATTTAATTCAGGAAACATGAGATAGTCACAGGACATGGGCAGGATGTAATTTAATTCAGGAAACATGAGATAGACACAGGACATGGGCAGGGTGTATTTTAATTCAGGAAACATGAGATAGACACAGGACATGGGCAGGATGTAATTTAATTCAGGAAACATGAGATAGACACAGGACATGGGCAGGATGTAATTTAATTCAGGAAACATGAGATAGACACAGGACATGAACAGGGTGTATTTTAATTCAGGAAACATGAGATAGACACAGGACATGGGCAGGATGTAATTTAATTCAGGAAACATGAGATAGACACAGGACATGGGCAGGATGTAATTTAATTCAGGAAACATGAGATAGACACAGGACATGGGCAGGATGTAATTTAATTCAGGAAACATGAGATAGACACAGGACATGGGCAGGATGTAATTTAATTCAGGAAACATGAGATAGACACAGGACATGGGCAGGATGTAATTTAATTCAGGAAACATGAGATAGACACAGGACATGGGCAGGATGTAATTTAATTCAGGAAACATGATATAGACACAGGACAAAACGCAGGATGTAATTTAATGTATTATATGTATTTTTAAGGGATTGGTCAAAACGAGGATAATAGTAGATTTTGAGTTCTTCTCTGCTATATAAGATCTCCCATTTTTAGAGGAGAAGTGGGCTTACGAAGGAGCGGATTGTTTTGTGGATGAGGGGAAACTATTTTTTGTTGATGAAATGAGTTGAATGTACAGTTGAACTCAGAAGTTTACATACACTTAGGTTGGAGTCATTAAAACTAGTTTTTCAACCACCACAAATGTATTGTAAATAAAACTATAGTTTTGGCAAGTCTGTTCGAACATCTACTTTGTGCATGACACAAGTCATTTATCCAACAAATGTTTACAGACAGATTATTTCACTTAAAATTCACTGTATCACAATTCCAGTGGGTCAGAAGTTTACATACACTAAGTTGACTGTGCCTTTAATCAGCTTGGAAAATTCCAGATAATGATGCCATGACTTTAGAAGCTTCTGATAGGCTAATTGACATCATTTGAGTCAATTGGAGGTGTACCTGTGGATGTATTTCAAGTCCTACACTCAATCTTAGTGCCTCTTTGCTTGACATCAAAGTAAATCAGACAAGACCTCAGAAAATAAATTGTAGACCTCCACAAGTCTGATTCATCCTTGGGAGCAATTTCCAAATGCCATGTTAATCTGCACAAACAATAGTGCGCAAGTATAAACATGCAACCGTCATACCGCTCAGAAAGAAGACTCATTCGGTCTCCAAGAGATGAACGTACATTGGTGCGAAAGGTGCAAATCAATCCCAGAACAACAGCAAAGGACCTTGTGAAGATGCTGGAGAAAACCGGTACAAAAGTATCTATATTCACATTAAAACGAGTCCTATATCAACATAACCTGAAAGGCCGCTCAGCAAGGAAGAAGCCACTGCTCCAAATCTGCCATAAAAAAGCCAGACTACGGTTTGCAACTGCACATGGGGACAAAGATCGTACTTTTTGGAGAAATGTCCTCTGGTCTGATAAATCAAAAGTAGAACTGTTTGGCCATAATGACCATCGTTACGTTTGGAGGAAAAATGGGGAAGCTTGCAAGCCGAAGAATACCATTCCAACCGTGAAGCATGGTGGTGGCAGCATCATTTGTGAGGGTGCTGTGCTGCAGGAGAGACTGGTGCACTTCACGAAATAGATGATGTCATGAGGAAATAAAAGGAGGTGGATATATTGAGGCAAAATCTCAAGACATCAGTCAGGAGGTTAAAGCTTGGATCTTCCAAATAGACAATGACCCGAAGCATACTTCCAAAGTTGTGGCAAAATGGGTTAAGGACAACAAAGTCAAGGTATTGGAGTGGCCACCACAAAGCCCTGACCTCAATACTATGGAACATTTGTGGGCAGAACTGAAAAAGTGTGTGCAAGCAAGGAGGCCTACAAACCTGACTCAGTTACACCAGCTCTGTCAGGAGGAATGGGCCAAAATTCACCCAACTTATTGTGGGAAGCGTGTGGAAGGCCACCCCAAACATTTGACCCAAGTTAAACAATTTAATGGCAATGCTACCAAATACTAATTGGGTGTATGTAAACTTAAGAATTAAAAGCTGAAATAAATCATTCACACGACTATTATTCTGACATTTCACATTCTTCAAATTAAGTGGTGATCCTAACTGACCTAAGACAAGGAATTTTTACTAGGATTAAATGTCAGGAATTGTGAAAAAATGAGTTTAAATGTATTTATGTGAACTTCCGACTTCAACTGTAAATGCTTTATTTTTTAATGTTTATTTAAGAATGCCACATTTGTTGTTTAATTTCTGAAAAGGCACAGTGTGCCAGTATTTGTGATATTACTTGAGTATAAAATCTCTCTCTCTCGAGTGTGAGTGTTGTCTGGAGTTAGATAGCCAGTTTTTACCTTGTTGTTTTACTTTTCTTGGTGGTTTTCTTTTTTCTATGCATGATTTGCACTAGAAAGGTTAACTACCGAGGCTAACTACCGAGGCACTATGCCAGACCACTGACTCAAACAGGTCTCATGAGCCCCTCCTTTATAGTAGAATCGTCATTCAACTTTCAAAAGACAGTTGACATCTAGTGGAAGCCGTGGGAAGTGCAACCTCATCCATATCACAATGTGTACTCGGTAGGCAAAGCTTTGAAAAACGACAAACCTCAGATGTCCCACTTCCTGGTTGGATTTTTCTCAGGTTTTCGCCTGCCATATGAGTTCTGTTTTATTCACAGACATCATTCAAACAGTTTTAGAAACTTCAGAGTGTTTTCTATCCAATACCAATAATAATATGCATATATTAGCATCTGGGACAGAGTCAAAATCCAAAAGTGAAAATGCTGCCCCCTATCCCAAAAAGGTTAAGGTGATTATTTATTTTATTTATTTGTTGTGGTAGAATTAAGTGTATTTTTTTCTTGTCGAAATTGCCCCGGCTTTGGCGGGGATGGCAACCCATATGGGGACTTTCGCATGGCTTTGGCATGGCTTTTGGTGTGTTACTGAAGCTACTGTCACTGTGGAGGAGTTTCTGGTCCCTGTAGGATAGAAGGTAGACTATGAGAATGTTGCTTATGCGTCACGGATGAAAAAAGTGGTGGTGTTTTTTCTTAAAGAAGAGCGTCTTGTTGATCGTATGGTTGAGCATGGCATACTTCTTAAAGAAATATTTATTGAAGTTACTCCGCTTTTTTCTCCATCAACAAGGTTAACGATTTTGAATGTACCGCCGTTTTTTGGAGCACGAGTTATTGTGGTTTGGGAAGTTTGCAAGTTAAATTAAGTTTGAACTTGGGTTGCAAACACCCGGCTTTGAAAGAGGTTATGTCGCGTTTGGTTGCAAACATCCGTTTTTGAAACAGGTTATGCCGTTTTGGCGACAGGTGTTTATGTTTTTGGACTCACTGGAGCAGACTTTGGAGTTATGGTTTAAAGTCAAGCATGACAATAGACTGTATATGGCTTATGCTAGTACATGTAGTCAACTGTGTTTTGAGTGTGGGGATGTTGGCCATAAGCAACATGCTTGCCCGAAAAGGGAGAAGGTGCAGGGAGGGTCGCAGGTGGTCCTCGTAACCCCTTGGCCCACTGATGGAGGGAGAGGTGGGCCGACAGTGGTAGAGCAGTGACAAGCACCTGTTGCTGAGGAACAAGTTGTCCGTGTTGAGGGTACGGTTTTGCAACTTGTAGGGGAATATAGCGTCTGTTATCCAGCAGAAAAATATTGTTGTAGGAGGTAAGTACGGATCTGGGGAGCCATTTCCTCAAACTGGTGAGGAGATGCCCAGTGCGAGTGATGGGGAACAGCAGGGGGTTCATGTGGATTTAGTCTCCCAAGCAGTGGAGGAGATGCCCACAAGGAGTAATGGGGTACATGAGGGGGTTCAGGTGGGGCTAGTCTCCAGGTAGTTTAGGAGATGCCCGGTACTAGGGATGGGGTGCAAGTGAGGAGTGTTGAGAGGGATGTGGCAGAGGGGAGTCAGGGGTCTGTGGCCTCAGTTGAGGAGGATCAGGAGAAGGATATGGTTATAAATGTTGATATGATAGCAGCTGGCGACCACTCAATTTACAATCTAGACGAGGTAAATGGGTTCCTGGATCAGACTTTTGGGAAATCTGTCAAATTGGCAGAATTTTTTGATATTGATAAGTTTGTGAGGTCAACTATGATGTTACAGAAGACGGTGGGGTTAGGGTTGAGTGAGAAGAAGTGTTTTCGCTTGAGGAAATGTGTTACTGCTGTCACGGCAGCAAAAGGTAATGGGAAACATGGTAAGGTTAAGATTAAATTAAAAAGATAATGATCATGCCTCATAGGGTGTTTTTTAAAATCTTTTTCTGGTTTCTCTGTGGTTCATTCTGCTTTTCCTTTCTCTTTTCTATATGGAGTTACTAAGGGTAGGTTCTCTAGTATTAATGGGGGGAGGTGGGGTATGTGGTGGGAGGGGCAGCATATACTCAGTCATGGCACTAATTTCAGTGCTGGTGTGGCAATGTTGTTTTCCTCAGGCTTAGGGGTGACTGTGATTGTCAGAGATTGTCAAGGGTCGGGTTTTAATGGTCAAGGCGGATGTTATGTTTTTCATTTGTTTATATTATGTTTATGCTTCTAATGAGAGTACAGAGCGCATTGCTGTATTCAATCAAATAAAGGAAACCTTAAGACAGTGTGACCAAGAGGTGTGTATGGTTTTAGGGGGGGACTGGAACTGTACAGTGGATTTTACTGTTGATCGCACCGCTGAAGAACATCACCTGCGGTCAGCTACGTGCCTGTCTGGTCTATTAACTTAGATTGAGCTTTCTGATGTGTGGAGAGTAAGGAATGCAAAAATTAGGCAGTACACATGGTTAAAAGTTAATGAAGGTAATGTCAGTGCAGCCCGGGTAGACAGGTTGTATGTATCTGATCACTACTGTAGTAGGGTTGGAAGGTTAGACAGGTTGTATGTATCTGATCACTACTGTAGTAGGGTTGGCAGGTGTGACATTACTCCTGTGGGTTTCTCTGATCACAATAATGTTACTGTTGATATTCACTTGTCGTGTCCACGAAGGTCATCATCGTATTGGTATTTTAAAGTTAAATTGTTACATGATGCCAAGTTTTGGGAAAGATTTTTGTTGTTTTGGGAAAAATGGTGGGTTACAGAATGGAATTTTGAGTCCTTGAAACAATGGTGGGAGGTTGGGAAGACCCAAATATGATTGTTTTGTCAACAGTATACTGCTCTGTCTAGTATTGAAGTTAAAGAAAATATCAGGGCCCTTGAACAGGACATCAAATCTATTGAATTGAAGTTGCTCAATCAGAATGACCCCAGACTAGTCATGAACAAACAGGACAAGAGACATCAAGGTTGTTTCTTCATGAAAGAGTGAAGGGTGCCTTGATTAGGCAAGATGGCGTAGCAGTAAGTCGTCCTGTCGTGTCGTGTCCCTGTATATTTTGTTTATATTTTGTATACTTTTAGTTTTTTTTTTTTTTTTTTTTACATATTTTTCGTTTTTTACATAGCTATCCCTTTAAAAACATTTTGCTAAACCTAAGCTTCCAAATACGCTGGATCTTCACAACTAGCTATCTAGCTAAACTGCAACCCTGGATGATTACCCCTGGCTAGCGTTTCCACCCACTTAGCTTGAAGCTAGCCCGGCCTGCGCTACCACCGTAGCATACTCCTGAGCTACAATACCCGGGCCCACGACCGGTCTATCGATGTCACCGCATGAAGAGGAATAAACAGACTCACCCCATCGCGACGTCCCCCAAAGGCTAACTCTCTAGCCCTCGCTATCTCCCTGCCTGCTAATTCGGCCTGCTAACTGCTAGCTTGTCCAGCTCCGGTCCGCTAACTGCTACCTTGTCTAGCCCGGGCCTACAAACTGTTAGCTTGTTAGCACAGGCCTGCTAACCGCCTGAATCGCCGCGTCCCAAACGCCCACCGGACCCATATTTACTTTCTATCTCTTTTGACTTTTAATTTGTTTATACCTTCCGGAAACCTGCCTCACCCAATGTGATACGGAATCGCTATTTTTTATTTATTTTTAGAACACACTCAAGAACCTCCAGAAGCTAACCAGCTAACTAGCTACAAGCTATTTAGTCATTGTTCGTTTTTTTAACCTGGATAACACTCGCCAGTCCAGCTTCCCTTCCCCATCCACCGCTGCCCCCTGGACACTGATCTCTTGGCTACATAGCTGATGCACGCTGGACTGTCCATAAATCACGGTACTCCATTCTACTTGTTTGTTTTATCTGTTGGCCCCGTTGCCTAGTCTACGCCATTTTACCTGCTGTTGTTGTGCTAGCTGATTAGCTGTTGTCTCACCTACTGTTTTAGCTAGCTTTCCCAATTCAACACCTGTGATTACTGTATGCCTCGCTGTATGTCTCTCTCAAATGTCAATATGCCTTGTATACTGTTGTTCAGGTTAGTTATCATTGTTTTAGTTCACAATGGAGCCCCTAGTTCCACTCTTCATACCCCTGATAACTCCTTTGTCCCACCTCCCACACATGCGGTGACCTCACCCATTACTACCAGCATGTCCAGAGATACAACCTCTCTCATCATCACCCAGTGCCTGGGCTTACCTCCGCTGTACCCGCACCCCACCATACCCCTCTCTGCGCATTATGCCCTGAATATATTCTACCATGCCCAGAAACCTGCTCCTCTTATTCTCTGTCCCCAACGCTCTAGGCGACCAGTTTTGATAGCCTTTAGCCGCACCCTCATACTACTCCTTCTCTGTTCCGCGGGTGATGTGGAGGTAAACCCAGGCCCTGCATGTCCCCAGGCACCCTCATTTGTTGACTTCTGTGTTCGAAAAAGCCTTGGTTTCATGCATGTCAACATCAGAAGCCTCCTCCCTAAGTTTGTCTTACTCACTGCTTTAGCACACTCTGCTAACCCTGATGTCCTTGCTGTGTCTGAATCCTGGCTCAGGAAGGCCACCAAAAATTCAGAGATTTCCATACCCAACTATAACATCTTCCGTCAAGATAGAACTGCCAAAGGGGGAGGAGTTGCAGTTTACTGCAGAGATGGCCTGCAAAGTAATGTCATACTTTCCAGGTCCATACCCAAACAGTTCGAACTACTAATTTTGAAAATTACTCTCTCCAGAAATAAGTCTCTCACGGTTGCCGCCTGCTACCGACCCCCCTCAGCTCCCAGCTGTGCCCTGGACACCATTTGTGAATTGATCGCCCCCCATCTAGCTTCAGAGTTTGTTCTGTTAGGTGACCTAAACTGGGATATGCTTAACACCCCGCCAGTCCTACAATCTAAGCTAGATGCCCTCAATCTCACACAAATCATCAAGGAACCCACCAGGTACAACCCTAACTCTGTAAACAAGGGCACCCTCATAGACGTCATCCTGACCAACTGGCCCTCCAAATACACCTCCGCTGTCTTCAACCAGGATCACAGCGATCACTGCCTCATTGCCTGTATCCGCTACGGAGCCGCAGTCAAACGACCACCCCTCATCACTGTCAAACGCTCCCTAAAACACTTCTGTGAGCAGGCCTTTCTAATCGACCTGGCCCGGGTATCCTGGAAGGACATTGACCTCATCCCGTCAGTTGAGGATGCCTGGTCATTCTTTAAAAGTAACTTCCTCACCATTTTAGATAAGCATGCTCCGTTCAAAAAATGCAGAACTAAGAACAGATACAGCCCTTGGTTCACCCCAGACCTGACTGCCCTCGACCAGCACAAAAACATCCTGTGGCGGACTGCAATAGCATCGAATAGTCCCCGTGATATGCAACTGTTCAGGGAAGTCCGGAACCAATACACGCAGTCAGTCAGGAAAGCTAAGGCCAGCTTCTTCAGGCAGAAGTTTGCATCCTGTAGCTCCAACTCCAAAAAGTTCTGGGACACTGTGAAGTCCATGGAGAACAAGAGCACCTCCTCCCAGCTGCCCACTGCACTGAGGCTAGGTAACACGGTCACCACTGATAAATCCATGATTATCGAAAACTTCAATAAGCATTTCTCAACGGCTGGCCATGCCTTCCGCCTGGCTACTTCAACCTCGGCCAACAGCTCCGCCCCCCCCGCAGCTCCTCGCCCAAGCCTCTCCAGGTTCTCCTTTACCCAAATCCAGATAGCAGATGTTCTGAAAGAGCTGCAAAACCTGGACCCGTACAAATCAGCTGGGCTTGACAATCTGGACCCTCTATTTCTGAAACTATCTGCCACCATTGTCGCAACCCCTATTACCAGCCTGTTCAACCTCTCTTTCATCTCGTCTGAGATCCCCAAGGATTGGAAAGCTGCCGCAGTCATCCCCCTCTTCAAAGGGGGAGACACCCTGGACCCAAACTGTTACAGACCTATATCCATCCTGCCCTGCCTATCCAAGGTCTTCGAAAGCCAAGTCAACAAACAGGTCACTGACCATCTCGAATCCCACCGTACCTTCTCCGCTGTGCAATCTGGTTTCCGAGCCGGTCATGGGTGCACCTCAGCCACACTCAAGGTACTAAACGACATCATAACCGCCATCGATAAAAGACAGTACTGTGCAGCCGTCTTCATCGACCTCGCCAAGGCTTTCGACTCTGTCAATCACCATATTCTTATCGGCAGACTCAGTAGCCTCGGTTTTTCGGATGACTGCCTTGCCTGGTTCACCAATTACTTTGCAGACAGAGTTCAGTGTGTCAAATCGGAGGGCATGCTGTCCGGTCCTCTGGCAGTCTCTATGGGGGTGCCACAGGGTTCAATTCTCGGGCCGACTCTTTTCTCTGTGTATATCAATGATGTTGCACTTGCTGCGGGCGATTCCCTGATCCACCTCTACGCAGACGACACCATTCTATATACTTTCGGCCCGTCTTTGGACACTGTGCTATCTAACCTCCAAACAAGCTTCAATGCCATACAACACTCCTTCCGTGGCCTCCAACTGCTCTTAAACGCTAGTAAAACCAAATGCATGCTTTTCAACCGGTCGCTGCCTGCACCTGCATGCCCGACTAGCATCACCACCCTGGATGGTTCCGACCTAGAATATGTGGACGTCTATAAGTACCTAGGTGTCTGGCTAGACTGCAAACTCTCCTTCCAGACTCATATCAAACATCTCCAATCGAAAATCAAATCAAGAGTCGGCTTTCTATTCCGCAACAAAGCCTCCTTCACTCAAGCCGCCAAGCTTACCCTAGTAAAACTGACTATCCTACCGATCCTCGACTTCGGCGATGTCATCTACAAAATGGCTTCCAACACTCTACTCAGCAAACTGGATGCAGTCTATCACAGTGCCATCCGTTTTGTCACTAAGGCACCTTATACTACCCACCACTGCGACTTGTATGCTCTAGTCGGCTGGCCCTCGCTACATATTCGTCGCCAGACCCACTGGCTCCAGGTCATCTACAAGTCTATGCTAGGTAAAGCTCCGCCTTATCTCAGCTCACTGGTCACGATGGCAACACCCATCCGTAGCACGCGCTCCAGCAGGTGTATCTCACTGATCATCCCTAAAGCCAACACCTCATTTGGCCGCCTTTCGTTCCAGTACTCTGCTGCCTGTGACTGGAACGAATTGCAAAAATCGCTGAAGTTGGAGACTTTTATCTCCCTCACCAACTTCAAACATCAGCTATCTGAGCAGCTAACCGATCGCTGCAGCTGTACATAGTCTATTGGTAAATAGCCCACCCTTTTCACCTACCTCATCCCCGTACTTTTATTTATTTACTTTTCTGCTCTTCTGCACACCAATATCTCTACCTGTACATGACCATCTGATCTTTTATCACTCCAGTGTTAATCTGCAAAATTGTAATTATTTGCCTACCTCCTCATGCCTTTTGCACACATTGTATATAGACCCCCCCTTCGTTTTCTACTGTGTTACTGACTTGTTAATTGTTTACTCCATGTGTAACTCTTTGTTGTATGCTCACACTGCTATGCTTTATCTTGGCCAGGTCGCAGTTGCAAATGAGAACTTGTTCTCAACTAGCCTACCTGGTTAAATAAAGGTGAAATAAAAAAATAAAAAAATAGGCCTCGCTTTGCTACCCTCAAGGATATGGATGCTACTAGTGCTTTATTTTAAACATAGGACAGTCGACAATGCAACGCAAACAGGTGGTCTGCTTTTGTCTCCCTGATGGGGAGGTGACCACAGGTGACAGTGAAATGCAACATGCCGTGGATTTCTACCCTCTATAAGGCGGAGGATTGTGATTCTCTGTGTGCTGAACAGTTGTTACATGGATTTCCTCAATTGGGCCCTGAGCAGAGAGCTGCTTTGGACTCTGACATTACTCTGCAGGAGCTGTCCACTGCAGTTATGCAGCTCTCATCAGGCTGAGCCCCTGGCATCGATGGTTTACCATCTGAGTTCTACAAGCACTTTTAGGGGTCTATTGGGAGGGATTTTTATGAAGTGGTGTGTGAAATCATTCATGAGGGTTCTCTTCCTGTATCCTGTCAATGTGCTGCACTTTCAGTGTTGCCAAAAAGGGGGATTTGGCTCTTCAAAAAAATTGCCGACCTGTTGCATTGCTGTGTGGAGAATATAAAATTGTATCTGGGGCTGTTGTTCCACAAGGACCAGTCTTACTGTGTACCTGACCGCTCTATAGTTGATAACTTGTTTCTGATAAGAGATGTTTTAGACATTTGTAAACGGTCTGATGTGAATGTGGGTTTACATTCTTTGGATCAGGAGAAGGCTTTTGGCCGTGTGGAACACCAGTACTTGTTCAAAACAATTAAACCGTTTGGGGATGTTTTTGTCTTGGATGTGTTTACTGTATGTTGGGGCCTCGTGTATGGGGAATGTGGGGGGTGGTTTGAGTTGCCCCATTCCTATCTAAAGGGAAATCAGGCAGGGATGCCCAATTTCAGGGACGTTATATTGTCTGGCAATTGAACCAATGCTTTGTTTTTTAAGAGCGAGGCTTACTGGTTTCTCTGTGCCAAGGGTAATGAAGGGTGCCTCAATAGCCCTGTCTGCGTATGCAGATGACGTGACAGTTTTTATTACAGGGGGTGAGGATGTTATGGTTCTCTCAAATGCTTTAAAGGTGTATGAGGGGTCCTCCTCAGCTAGAGTCAATTGGGAAAAGAGCGAATCGCTGTGGGCAGGTCAGCTTCAGACGGGGTCCGCTTAATGGTTACCAGGGGGGATTCAGTGGGGCAGAGATGGGATGAAGGCTTTGGGGTTTTTTCTAGGCTCCAATGTTTTTCAGAAAAATAACTGGGAGGGTGTAGTGGAGAAAGTGTGTGCCAGATTGACAGGGGTCTATGGATTTGATGGGAATGCTGGAGGTAATGTTGGCAGCGAGACAGAGGGTTGAGTTTGCATATTACAAAATGGTTAACAACATTGATCTGTTTATGAGCATATGGGGTATTCAGAGGCTGTTGGGCTTAGTTACTGTGGAGGAAGATTTGGTGTTGTGTTTTTAATTGATGTGTAACCATGGTTTCGTATGAGTGTTTATTGTGTCGTGGGTTCCCAGACCCAATAAAGGTTATTTCAACTCTCAATCTCTCGACTCTCTCTCTACCTCTCTCGACCTCTGAATGCTCAGCTATGAAAAGCCAACTGACATTTACTACTGAGGTACTGACCTGTTGCAACTTCAACAACCACTGTGATTATTATTTGACCCTGCTGATCATCAATGAACATTTTAACATATTGAAGAACAATCTTGCTTTAACTGGCCATGTACTCCTATGACCTTCATCTGGCACAGCCAGACGAGGACTGGCAACCCCTCAGAGCCTGGTTCACCTCTAGGTTTCTTCTTCCTTTGTTTATGTTGGAAGGTGAACTTTCACCCCAGTCTGAAGACCTGAGCGCTCTGGAGCAGGTTTGCATCAAGGATCTCTCTATACTTGGCTCCGTTCATCTTCCCTCGATCTAGAATAGTCTCTCAGTCCCTGTCACCACCATGCTTCACAGTAGGGATGGTGGCAGGTTTCTGAGCTAAATTTCAAGTCTCATAGCAAGGGTCTGAAAACGTACCTAAATAATTTATCTGGTTTTTATTTTTAATAAATTAGCAAACATTTCTAAAGACTTGTTTTCGCTTTGTCATTATGGGGTATTTTGTGTAGATTGATGATCATTATTTTAAAATCCATTTTAGACGAAGGCTGTGACGTAGCAAAATGTGGAAAAAGTCAAGGGGGTCCTAATACTTTCCGAATGCAGTGCATTTGACAAAGGTAAGTGTAATAGAAACTGCAGAATATGCTCTTTGTGATAATATATAGGCATCTAAATGTTTTCCTGCATGTGACTGAAGGGGGATTTCATAAAGTGATGCTCCTTTCCCTGCATCTATCAATTACAAAATGCACCCATCTTTTCATGTACAATTTGACAACTGATAGGTCTAATATTGTCACTCATCAGATTATTTTCAATTTAAGATTGTCTATAGGCTACCACTTATTATGTGTGAAATTAGTTTTGTTATAGTTCAGGTGTAAGTTTGATGGGCCGGCTGTGCAGGCTGACTGGCATCGTTTGTTTCCTGCTCATCATCTTTGATAGAGTCAAGGATATATTTAGCATTATTTTAAAGGCCCACTGCAACACATAATATGTTTGCCTTTCCTTTACAACACATTTGATTAGTCATAGAGTTACAGTAAATAAACAGTCCTGTAACAGCTTCTTTTTACAAAGTAAAACGTAAAAGAAAACCTGCAAGGCGTGGTCTGATTATTTGCTGCTGATAAATAGGCAATACAAACTCATCATTACACTATTGTATTTCTAAATTAAATCAACCTTATTCAGTTAGGCCTAATTTAAATTAAATTGTGAAGAAAGGTGTTCAATTATCACCCCCATTTGTCTGTCACGACTCCTACCGTAGGTGGCTCCTCTCCCTGTTCGGGTGGCGCTCGGCGGTCGTCGTCACCGGCCTACTAGCTGCCACCGATCCCTTTTCCCTTTTCTGTTTGTTTTGTCTGTTTAGTTTCACCTGTTCCTTGTTGAGGTTGATTAGTTGGGCTATTTAAGCCGGTCGGCCCGCCTGCTCTTTGTGCAGGCTTAACTATTTTTCACACTGTGTTACTGTGTGGCAGTATGTATTGTGTTGGGCATTTGTTATTGTGTGCCCGGTATTCTTGGCATGTGCTATTTTTCCCTGTGCGTTTTTTTTTCTTCTAATAAATGTGTTTATTCATTCACAACTAGGATGTTTCTGGGCTCAGCCGGTGTTCTGTTAACTTCTTAGAACACTAATTAGCATAACGCAAAGGACCATTTTTTTTACTAGAAAATATTAATATTCATGAAATCACAAGTGAAATATAGTGATACACAGCTTAGCCTTAATCACCCTGTCATCTCAGATTTTGACATTTTGCTTTACAGCCAAAGCAAGACAAGCATTTGTGTAAGTTTATCGATAGCCTAGCATAGCATTATGTCCAGCTAGCAGCAGGCAGCTTGGTCACGAAAATCAGAAAAGCAATCAAATTAAATTGTTTATCTTTGATGAGCTTCGGATGTTTTCACTCACGAGACTCCCAGTTAGACAGCAAATGTTCATTTTGTTCCATAAAGATTATTTTTATAGCCGAAATACCGCCGTTTCTTCTTCACGTTTTGTTGAGAAATCCACCGGAAATTACAGTCACGACAACGCCGAAAAATATTCCTAATTAGATCCATAATATCGACAGAAACATGGCAAATGTTTTTTATAATTAATCCTCAAGGTGTTTTTCAAATATCTTTTCGATAATATATCAACCGGGACAATTGGCTTCTTAGTAGGAGCGAGAGGAGCAATGGCTCCTCTGCCCTAAAGGCGGAAACGCCCATTTCTGACCCGAGGGTATAAAATATGTGAGTTAAGAATTAACATATTAAACTAAGGGATCCTGAGTTGCAGCCAAGGTCTGAGTGGTAAACAAAGTCAAAACACAACACGAGGTTGAAGAAGACAAAGTAACTTTTTAACAACCTATGCTAGGGACAAGTAGCTTTATCTAAAGGGGATGAATTCCAGCAGGACCACCCAGTCACCACTCTACAAGGAATCGTGTGTCTACACTGTTTTCCTTCCAATGCTGGAACCATCCACACGGCTGATTAGCCCTCTTCCGAAAACCCCTTTTCATAGCAAGGGAGAGGAAACAGACCACGAAGAGAAAGGACACTGACATCGTGAAGAGAAACAGAGAGTTACGCCCGGTAACCAAAGACGACGGATCATCAGAGAAGTTGGAATCCGGTCCACGCAGAGACTCCCATCGGTGACCTTCAACACATAATTACATCATTATATTCTGACCCATAAGAGCGGCAGTTAGGGTTAAATTAAGCATAGCTGACAAATGCACCCAAGTGAGTTTTTTCTCTAGTGCAACCTCTCTCTCTTTTGAAATCACCATTTTGTGCAACACGTTTAATTTTTTTTATTTTATTTTACTAGGCAAGTCATTGAAAATTCTTATTTTCAATGACGGCCTAGGAACAGTGGGTTAACTGCCTGTTCAGGGGCGGAACGACAGATTTGTACCTTGTCAGCTCGGGGACTTGCAACCTTTTGGTTATTGGTCCAACGCTCTAACCACTAGGCTACCCTGCCGCCCATATAGTGTTTGCCCGCTAGGGACCGGTTTTATCATACTAAGTTCCAATCAATAGCCTAGACTGTGTGTTTGTGTATGTGTATCATAAATGATCATTTTAGCTTGTTAGAAATTAATAATCAACTCAATTGGTGTGGTACGGATTTATTTGGTGAGACTCAGGTTTGTGCAGATTCCCGGATTATGTGACATTCAGAATGACCTACAGAGGAAATTAGTGACTGTTGTAAAATCGATATTCTGATATTCTTTGAGTTAATTTGCGCCTGTCCGGCGCTGCCGGAATCTCCCGTCCATTTGGGACCCGTGGCTAGGGTCCCCAGTCCAAGGTTGGCGGCGAGGGTCGCCAGGCGGAGAAAGACTATGGTGGTGTGGGTTCCACGTCCCGCGCCAGAGCCGCCACCGGGGACAGACACCCACCCAGACCCTCCCCTATAGGTTCAGGTTTTGCGGCCGGAGTCTGCACCTTTGGGGGGGGGGGCACTGTCACGTTCTGACCTTAGTTCCTATTTTATTTGTCTATGTTATGGGTTGTCTATGTTAGTTTGTCTATGATTTTCTATTTCTGTGTTTGGCCTGGTATGGATCTCAATCAGAGGCAGCTGTCAATCGTTGTCCCTGATTGAGAACCATATTTAGGTAGCCTGTTTTTCATTGTGTTTTGTGGGTGGTTATTTTCTGTTGTGTTGCACCTTACAGGACTGTTCGTTGGTTGTTTATTGTTTTGTTTTCAGTGTTCATTAAAATATTTCAAATATGAACACTTACCACGCTGCACCTTGGTCCTCCTCTCCTTCCCCAGACAACAAGCGTTACAGAACCACCCACCAAGAAAGGACCAAGCAGCGTGGTAATGGGCAGAGGCAGCAGCGGCCGGAATCGCAGGACTCCTGGACATGGGAGGAGATTATGGACGGCAAGGGACCATGGGCACAGGCTGGAGAATATCACCGCCCCAAGGCTGAGCTGGAGGCAGCGAAAGCTGAGAGGCGGTGGTATGAGGAGGCAGCACGGCGGCGCGGTTGGAAGCCCGAGAGGCAGCCCCAAAAATGTATCGGGGGGGTCACACATGGAGTGTGGCTAGGTCAGGTAGGAGACCTGAGCTAACTCCCCATGCTTACCGGAGAGCGAGAGGAGACCGGTCAGGCACCGTGCTATGCGGTCAGACGCACGTTGTCCCCGGTGCGGTACATTGCAGCGCCTCGTATGGGCCGGGCTAGAGTGGGCATCGAGACAGGTGCCATGACACCGGCTCAGCGCATCTGGTCTCCAGTGCGTCTCCTCGGGCCGGTGTACATGGCACCAGCCTTGCGCATGGTGTCCCCGGTTCGCCAGCACAGCCCAGTGCGGGCTATTCCACCTCGCCACACTGGCCTGGCTACGGGGAGCATTCAACCAGGTAAGGTTGGGCAGGCTCGGTGCACAAGAGCTCCAGAAAGACAGGCGGAGAAAGACTATGGTGGAGTGGGTTCCACGTCCTGCGCCAGAGCCGCCACCGCGGACAGACACCCACCCAGACCCTCCCCTATAGGTTCAGGTTTTGCGGCCGGAGTCCGCACCTTTGGGGGGGGGGGGGGGTACTGTCACGTTCTGACCTTAGTTCCTTTGTTTTGTCTTTTGTTTTAGTATGGTCAGGGCATGAGTTGGGTGGGTTGTCTGTGTTAGTTTGTCTATGATTTTCTATTTCTGTGTTTGGCCTGGTATGGTTCTCAATTAGAGACAGCTGTCAATCGTTGTCCCTGATTGAGAACCATATTTAGGTAGCCTGTTTTTCATTGTGTTTTATAGGTGGTTATTTTCTGTTTAGTGTTGGTTGTTTGTTTTGTTTTCAGTGTTCATTAAAATATTTCAAATATGAACGCTTACCACGCTGCACCTTGGTCCTTTTCTCCTTCCCCAGATGACAAGCATTACAAATAGAAACTCAATAAAGCTAAAACTTTCCTATTGTGCCCCAGGTTAACCTCTTGCGTCGAGCAATCCCGTATCCGGGAGCGTAATCATAGCCTCAAGCTCATTACCATAACGCAACGTTAACTATTTATGAAAATCACAAATGAAATTAAATAAATATATTGGCTCACAAGCTTAGCCTTTTGTTAACAACACTGTCTTCTCAGATTTTCAAAATATGCTTTTCAACCATAGCTACACAAGCATTTGTGTAAGAGTATTGATAGCTAGCATAGCATTAAGCCTAGCATTCAGCAGGCAACATTTTCACAAAAACAAGAAAAGCATTCAAATAAAATCATTTACCTTTGAAGAACTTCGGATGTTTTCAATGAGGAGACTCTCAGTTAGATAGCAATTGTTCCGTTTTTCCAAAAATATTATTTGTGTAGGAGAAATCGCTCCGTTTTGTTCATCACGTTTGGCTAAGAAAAAAAGCCGAAAATTCAGTCATTACAACGCCAAACTTTTTTCAAAATTAACTCCAAAATATCGACAGAAACATGGCAAACGTCGTTTAGAATCAATCCTCAAGGTGTTTTTCACATATCTATTCGATGATAAATCATTCGTGGCAGTTTGGTTTCTCCTCTGAACCAAATGGAAAAATGCACGCAGCTGGAGATTACGCAATAATTTTGACGGAGGACACCAAGCGGGCACCTGTTAAATGTAGTCTCTTATGGTCAATCTTCCAATGATATGCCTACAAATACGTCACAATGCTGCAGACACCTTGGGGAAACGACAGAAAGTGTAGGCTCATTCCTGGCGCATTCACAGCCATATAAGGAGACATTGGAACACAGTGCCTTCAAAATCTGGGACATTTCCTGTTTGAAATTTCCTCTTGGTTTCGCCTGTAGCATCAGTTCTGGGGCACTCACAGATAATATCTTTGCAGTTTTGGAAACGTCAGAGTGTTTTCTTTCCAAAGGTGTCAATTATATGCATAGTCGAGCATCTTTTCGTGACAAAATATCTTGTTTAAAACGTTTTTAAAACGTTTTTTTATCCAAAAATTAAAAGAGCACCCCCTATATCGAAAAGTTAATGCATTATTAATTGCCTGATTAATTTAATCACGTAATTATAAACCGTTAATCATTCGATGAGCAGCAGTCGTCACATTAATCAATACAAGGTAACGACAATCTTCAAACTGAGGGCAACCATGACATCTCACAGGATTGATAAATATGGGTAATAAAATCTAGCTAGCTACATTTTCAGACATTAAACATTTCTCATTTTTACAGAAAGTGGTTTCATTTCAAGTTAAAGTCTACTCTTAGCTAGCTAACTAACGTTAGCTGGCTGGCTTGCTCTTATTATTCAGATCTCAGAGCCATTTGCTTGGCTAGCTATAGCCTAATGTTAGCTAGTTAACATTGAACCTGGTTGGTTAGCTACATGTAGATTCATTCAGGGTAGTAGCATCATTAGTTGGGATTATGGTCCATTGTTTACCTAGCTAGCTAGCTAGCTAGCTAGCTAGCTATATGTCTTAACAAAATACTCCACCATGCAAGTAACCATTTTGGGTGAGTTCCTAAATTTGAGTTCCTAAATTCTGTCTGGCCATCTACTCCGATTTCAGAGAACTCTTGTCTGAGTGTGCCTGATGAATTCACGAACGCTCAACATCCGTTGAATATGGCCACAGCAGGCTCACTCAGACGTTTGCAGAAAAGCATAATTCAATTGTTGCCAGCAGCACAGTTTTCAGCTGTGCTAACATAATTTCAAAAGAGTTTTCTAATGATCAATTAGCCTTGTAAAATGAGAAAGTTGGATTAGCTAACACAACATGCCATTGGAACCCAGGAGTGATGGTTGCTGATAAAGGGCCTCTGTACGCCTATGTAGAAATTCCATGAAAAATCAATAATCATTTAGTCATTTACAACATAGTCATTTACAACATTAACAGTGTATTTCTGATCAATTAAAAGTTTTTAATGGACAAAAAATATGCCTTTCTTTCAAAAACAAGGCAATTTCTAAGTGACTCCAAACTTTTGAATGGTAGTGTACATTTACATACATGGTACTTTTATATATAACAACAATACATGTGGGTATTACAGACTTGCTCAGGGAGAGGTTGAAAATGTCAGTGAAGATCCTTACCAGTTGGTCCGCTCATGCTCTGAGTACACGCACTGGTAATCCGTCTGACCCTGCGGCCTTGTAAATGTTGACCTGTCTTGCTCACATCAGCTACGGAGAGCGTGATCACACAGTCGTCCGGAACAGCTGGTGCGCTCATTGCATGCTTCAGTGTTGCTTGCCTCAAAGAGAGTATGAAAGGCATTTACCTCATCTGGTAGGCTCACGTCACTGGGCACATAACGGCTGGTTTTTCCTTTGTAGTCCATAATAGTGTGCAAGTCCTGCCACATCCAACGAGCATGAGAGCCAGTGTAGTGGGATTAAATCTTAGTCCTGTTCTGGTGCTTTGTCTGTTGGATGGTTCATCTGAGGGCATAGTGGGATTTCTTATAAGCGTCCGGATTAGTGTTACGCTCCTTGAAAGCGGCAGCTCTAGCCTTTAGCTCGATGCGGATCTTCCCTGTAGTCCATGGCTTCTGGTTGGGATATGTACGTACGGTCACTGTGGGAAGACGTCATCAATGCACTTATTGATGGAGCCAGTAACTGAGGTGGCGTACTCCTCAATGCCATTGGATGAATCAAGGAACATATTCCAGTCTGTGCTAGCAAAACAGTCATGTATTGTAGGATCTGCGTCACCTGACTACTTCTGTATTGAGCGAGTCACTGGTTCTTCTTGCTTTAGTTTTAGCTTGTAAGCAGGAATCAGGAGGATAGAATTATGGTCAGATTTGCCAAATGGAGGGCGAGGGAGAACTTTGTATGTATTTCTGTGTGTGGAGTAAAGGTGGTCTTGAGTTGTTTTTTTTCTCTCTGGTTGCACATTTGACATGCAGGTAGAAATTAGTTAAAACAGATTTAAGTTTGCCTGCATTAGTCCCCAGCCACTAGGAGCTCTATTTCTGGATGAGCATTTTGTTGTTTGCTTATGGCCGTAAACAGCTCGTTGAGCGCGGTCTTAGTGCCAGCATCGATTTGTGGTGGTAAATAGAGGGCTACGAATAATATAGGTGTGAACTCTCTTGGTAGATAGTGTGGTCTACAGCTTATCATAAGGTACTCTACCTCAGGCGAGCAATACATCAAGACTTCTTTAATATTAGACATTGCGCACCAGCTGTTATTGACAAATAGACACACACCCTCGCCCCTCGTCTTACCAGACATAGCTGCTCTGTCCTGCCAATGCATGGAAAACCCAGCCAACTCTATATTATCCGTGTCATCGGAAAAGAAAGAAAATAAAAAAGCTTTGTCCAGTTCGAGTTGAGTTATCACTGTTCTTATGTCCTATTTTCAGTCATATGAGACGATACAGGTATCAAGGGTCTTATTCTGGTGAAATGATGATCGATGCTTGGCTGCCATTTGACAAATAAAAATAATATCGCTCTTAACCATAATAATATCATAATGTAGGTAGCCTACCCGCACGATCTGCGAGCTGTTGGCTTGAGCGCAAGTGCCAAATTCAGAGTGGGCACATTCACTATATAACGCAACAGTTTTTGTGACAAAACCATCAGTAGAGTTGAAAATGCGATGGAAACCCATTTAACTTGTATTTTTCATTTGGTACATGGGAATTGAACGGCAATATTTATTTTTTATGTGCAATACGTCATCAAGCACAGCCTTTTATCCACAATAAGTAAGTTTGATGGAAACACCTCTCTGGTGGGAAAATGTTTTATGTAGGTTGTAGAATAGTCGCACGAAAATCTGCCACCAATTGGATGAACTTTTAGTTTATAGTGCTTTTTTTTAGCTCTCCAATCTGTGCTGTTGAGGAATTAGAGCATCACACTTGTAGTTGTTTTGTTTGGAACACAGCCCTGCATCCCCACCTTTACACAATTACTGTTGTTGTTTATGCAATCCAAAAACGGTCCATTATAAATCACAATCTGGGTCAGATGGGCAATTCTATCAGGGGGAGAAATTCCATAATCTGACCTTAGATCAGTGTGTAGGGGTCATTCATGGCCAGGTCACACCATCGTTAGCATCTACATAAAAAAACATCCAATTCAGTCATTTGATGCTACTGTATATATACTAAGAGACAGGGCTTTTTGTAGTTTCTAGAGTACACTTCATTATGTTTTTAACCAGATCTTAGCAAAAATTATGATGGTTTAAACATAGTGTAACTTGCTTACAACATCAAGTATGACTGTTGCAAGTTTCCCTCTTTATACTACAGCAAATTACATCTCCAGTATGTACATTAGAAAGATTATTATCCTTTTTAGCTATTGATTGGAAATTACTTTAAAATGTTTAAAAGTATTTGTTCATGGATTTCATTCATATATATCAGGTTTTAGTACTGGGTGGTAGCCTATCTCCTGTACCTCTGTTACCGAAAATCAACAAAAGTACATGTTTGAAAAAAGTATCCAACCTAAAAACTGGAATCATCTGAAAGATACATATTAGTACATTGTTTAATATGCAAAACAATTTTATTTAATGGACACTGAGCATCTGACCTTTTCGTGGACCCTCGTTACTGGTAGCTGACTTACCAATGTTCTGAACATGAGAATTAGAGCAGTTTTACAAACTGAAATCTATGGATATCTGCTAGCATACTAGTAGATACCATAGACTGCCAGTCATTGCGGTAACGCTAGTTAGCATTGGCTTGCAAAACTTACTTCCTTCATACTGGACACAGACATAAAAATGGCATCAACAAATTTATCTGACTGGGGAATTAGATAAAGGGCCACATTGCCAAAATCCCTTTTAGGATTACATTGTTCCTCCAAATTAGGTTTAAAACAGACCAGATTTAACCTTTATTCTGTATTGATATTTCCTCAACTAAATATCCCGTATCAGATCGAGAGAATGTGTCTTGTGCTGCATTTCTTTTGAAAATGTTCAAAGTAAATCCTCCCATTCATGTGGTGGCTAGCAGAGTAGGGGTCAGCCTCGGCATCCCTTAGAAAAACAAATGAGCGCTGAGTAAATACCAATGTGTTGACACCTCATTTCCTCCATGATTGGGGCTGGTGGCCAGGAAGGCCTGAGGTAAACTATGTGGGCAAAATCCTGAGTTGCTTTGGAACCAGGATTGGAATAGCCGGGGTCGTGTTCATTAGATCACGCCACAACTAAATGTTTCAAAATCAAATGTTTCTTATTGGACAATCTCCTTGTTTCAGAGCGTTTCGTTTCCATTAACCCCAACCCGGATTGGAAAGCAGGAGTCCAAGAAAAACTTAATAGGCCCTATTTCTGACTGTAGACTAATGTTTTTCAGGCCTCTTTCATCTGTTCACTGCTTTAACGCCAGCCCAGGGCCTGGTGAGACTAAAGTTAGCTGTCAATTGTGATGGGTGCCGCTGAAAAAAATGTGCATTTAAAAAAAAAGCCGATCTCCCTTTTTTCCCCCTTATAAAATATGTTGAATCCAAGCGGAAGATCATTTATATTTTCTGTTCGGATTAACAGTAGTGCCTCGAAAACATGATGGAGTGAAACGGCAACATCTGTGTGTGTGTTTGCGCGTGCACATGTTTGCTCTGAGAAATAATTTTCCTTACCCTTATTTTCAAGCCAGTGCATCAATAAATCACTCTATTACCTGTTGTTGACCCAAGCTAAGCTGGCCTTTGAAATGTGTTACAGAGCATTAAGTTAACAGATGTTGCAGTGGGAAACAAAGCTCTTGTAGAACAGGGCTTGGGGGACCATACCAGCTGAGTAAATTTATGCTGGGGATGGGATAGTAAGAGAGAGACCGAGCAGAGAGAGAGGCCTGCACTTGTCCCAAGGCATGTACACACACACACACACACACACACACACACACTGGAGGATCCCATACGGCTAGCAGATGGATATCTTACCAGGGGTCCCCACAGACAAAAAAAACAACTAGCCCCAAAAAAACTGTTGCTTGGGCTCTGCGCACCGGGGGCCTTTGATCTGTGGCAACATCCTTGGTCGAGGAGCAGAGGCTTCCTCGGAGTCTTCAGAGCCCAAGCACATGGGATTGCATCTGTACAAACAGGGTCGCCGCTGTGGAATGTGTGAACAATGAAACAAAATAATCTTATTCTGGAGAAGAACATTGGGTGTGGGGCTCGGGCCTAACGGGGCGGTTTGTGTGGTTTAGAGATTGAGTGTCATGTTCAGATGGGGAAATATGCACAGTGTTTTTAATGATAACAAAAAAGTGGGAGATTTGTGTGTTTGGCTTGAAATGACATGCAGTGAGCCAATAGAAGTGGTGTGATGAAATTGGTGTGATGCAATCTCCTGTAATATAACATACCTTTTCAAATTAGCCAAGACTATAGGCCTATAGCAGGGTTTTTTAACATGGCATTTTTGGGGGGGACATCTTAGCTAACATGTTATTGTGTGTAATTATTGACTAAATGTATACTACCTTTGAGTCCATTGGCTACAAATCCTCTATGTGACTGTCTTGTTGGTTGGAGAATAGCTTTAGCTCCAGCTCTTTGTTTTGTTCAGACATGGAACCCTTGTATGGACTGAAACATACTGTATGCTTGTATGCTACCCCTATGAGTTCTCATTGTACATTTTTACCCTAAATTGTTTGCTTAATGGTAAATTAGGCTGAATTGTAATGTTCTGTTTATAACCATCCCATTTGTTTTGAATAGTACACATTGACCTCTGCTGGGAAGGCCACCCAGTGTCGTTTGATGGCGTGAATGGAAGGCCTATTTGGTAGACCTGCATTGGAGCATGCAATGTAGGCACGATTAGCAATCTCTTCGCCTAATAGGCCCCTGAAAAAAAGCATTGGGTCAGTACAATACGTACCCCACTTAGTGGTAATTGGGTGGCAGGCAGAGTTACGTGTGGGCTGGGATATTATTTCCAGGTTCTGTCAATGTCTCCATCTGGATTTGCCAGTAAGCACAGATCTAGGATCAGTTTATGGGTTACCTCTTCTAATTCTAACTATCAGGGGGGAAAATCCCATAAACTGACCTTAGATCAGTGTCTAGGGCCAAGTCACGCCATGGATGTCATCTACATAAAAAAAGAGCTAATTCAGTCAGTTGATGCTATATATACAATGAGAAAGGGCTTTTTGTAGTTTCTAGAGTACACTTCATTATGTTTTCAACTGGATCTTAGCAAAAGTTATGATGGTTTAAACATAGTGTAACTTGCT